>NC_056741.1:289618239-289707079 GCF_019279795.1 Protopterus annectens | reverse complement strand
TGTCATATTATTTCATTGCTTTGCAACTTCTGTGCACATATCCCGGGGTCTGCTGTTCTTTCTACATACGTGCCATTTATGTCATTTTTACATTTTGTGCATATTTTCTTTGGACATTCTCGGTGCCTTTCCACATTGGCATATTGCACCTATATGATACCTGACTTTGACAGCCTTCCGTTACTCCTCCGGTATGTTTGGGTAAATGTAAACCGCTTTTTGGTTTACATTGCCGCTCTTACTACGCCTCGCCACTGTGGATCGCTATTTGCCCTCATTTGCATGGTGCAATACCGCACACAGTGTGTTTTGCATACCTACGCCGGGGGCGGGGACGGTCCGGCGCACGCCGGTAGTGCACGTGGAATTCATTCATACCTGAATCGCTAAGCAGCCATATTTGGCGTTATAACGCCGACACTATGCTGGCGCCTGGCGCAAGGTTCATGAATCCCGGGGATAGTTTCAGTCCTTGGATTTGTGCAACTTTCTGGAGCATATAAGTTGATCTAGTGTTGTCACATGCTTTAAGAAATTAAAATTTTGATTTTAGGGATACTGTGCAAATAGACTTGCCTGACTGTCTTGTTTAACATTTAGTCTTGCATTGGTCACACATTTTACAAATTAATAAAAAGCCTTACTGTATTAAAACATTTTGTATATTGTATTTGTAAATTGAGAGGTATATGGGAGTAATTATAAATAAAAAACAAAAAAGTTGGTTAGAGATATTAATGCCTATCGGCAAGGGCAGGCATATATGCTCAAAAAGAAAGGTCATTTTCAAATGGAGAAGCAAATGGCCAAAAATAAACAGGGTGAAGGACCTGGTAGTAACCTTAATAGGCTTGAATCATTTTTGGATACAACAGACTTGGAAGCATCTGGTTCCTCTGATTTATCTTAGAACAAAGAGGTTACAGTTAGTAAATCTAGTGACTCTAGTGATCCGGTCCCTCCTTCTCCTTTTTTTCTCACAAATAACGGACCTTGAAAGTTTGCCATTGAATCAAAAGGTACTTAATGTAATAGTAAAGAAAAAAGTCAAGAGAAAAGGACATTAAATGCTGAGTGTCCTATTTTTAATTTAAGTAATAGAATTTTTACTAATGACGAATTTGAAGTGTTAACAATGAGCAACACTCTGTTTTTCTTTTTGCCGAGTAATACAGCATCTGTGGTGAATACATTGTTGGATTTTAAGTGTTTTGTTAGAAAATTAAATTTAAAATATATTTTTCATGGTTTTACAACAGAAAATAATGGTTTCAAAAGCCCAAGCATGGTTAATCCTCCTTTAGTGAATGCATGAAATAATTTTTCTTCAACATGTGAAGTTGAATTATATGATTTGTTACATAAGTATGGATATAAAAATAGGTTAAGTAAATGTTATAATTCAAATAAAAAACAATTTGATGCACTTAAACATTTAAGTAGCTACTCAGATTTATGATATATGAGAGTAGACAAGGGGCATGATATTGTGAAATTATGGAGTCTGTTAAATATAATGAAGCTATGTTTTAAATGCTTTCGGATGGGAAAAGTTACAACAAAGTTTCTAAAGATTTTGTTAAGAAAAGTTATAGTCTAAATCTCAAAATGCACTCACTCACTCGAAGCACCCCTTAAAATGGAGGACATTGACATTTGTGCTGTAACAGAGACCTGGTTCAAGCTAGCAGAAAGCACCCCTGCACTACCAGGTTATAACTCATTCCACACCTTTCGGCACCAGAACTTGGACCAAAGGTCCAAAGGCGGTGGTGCTTCCATATTAATAAAGAATGTGCACACCTCCAGACTGGTAGCCCAACATAATGCATCATAAATACTTCAGGTGCAGCTACCATTGGCTAAGACAGCAATTTAGATTGTAGCCTGCTATAGGTCCCCAACCATGAGCCAAGACTCACACTCCACGTTCCTAAGCACCCTAGAGAATATTAGGGTCCAACCTAACACTCTCATACTGGACAACTTCAACTACCCCTCCATTAACTGGGAAAACTACTCATGTACCAATACACTTGCTCAAGTTTTCCTGGAATTAATTAATTCCAGTGCCCTGGACCAGCTCGTTCTTACCCCCACTAGAGGTAGCAACATCTTTGACCTGGTTATTACTAACATGAGTGACTGTTGCTCTACAGCAATAGTCAACTCCTCCCTGGTTAGATCCAACCGCAAACTAATCACCTTGGAAATCCACATCCCTTCCACACACCCCCCTCGCAAGGGTAACCACCATGAAAAACTTCTCTAAAGCTAACTCTGGGCTCCTAAAAACAGAGGTGGCTAACTTCACTGCACCCATGCAAACGCAGAGTAGTTGATTGACCGTGAATCATAAAGCAATGCACTGTACGAACAGGTAAACAAATGCATGGATCTCAATGTACCCAATAGAACCAAGATGCTGTCCTCCAAAAAAGGAAGCCAATATGGTGGTCCCCTGCTATAAACAAACTCTACAACAGAAGGAGGAAACTGATGTGGAATAAGGTGAAGTCCCAAGACTGAAAAAACTCCCTTATCAGCCTCAACAAAAAAGTTGAGATCCCTCATCAAATCCTCTAAAGCTAGTTATGAAAACAGAATTGCAGCAGATAGTAAAGACAACTACAAGGCCTTCTGCAGTTATGTAAAGAACATTCACGGCAATACCCATATTTGCTCTGAGCTACTGCACAATGGTACCTCCTATACCGAGCAAACAGATATTGCCAATATACTGACTGACAGATTCAGTGCCAACTTTACCCCCCCCCCCAAAGGACCTATCACATTAACAGTAGATTGACAGGCACCCAGTATTACTGCTGCACAGGTTAAAACAGCATTGTCCAAGAACAAGAATACAGCTTTTATGGGACCTGTCAATATCCCTGGCTGTGTTCTACATCAACTGGCACCTCACCTGTGTGCCCTGCTCAATCACAGCCTCACCTCAGGCTTTGTTCCTACCAAATGGTGCACTGCTACAGTCATCCCTCTCCATAAAGGAGGAGCGACTACAGACCCTGGGAACTGTCGCCCCATTAGCCTGACGAGTCTGATATGCCAAGCTATGGAATACATCATCATGGACCTAATAAACAAGGAAATAGGGAATCTCCAAACTCTGGATCTCACACAGTTTGGTTTTGTGAAGGGTAGATCATGCCTGCTCAACTTGGTCGACTTCTTTGAGTCAGTCACCAGAGCTGTGGATGAAGGCAAGCTGGTTCATACAGCCTACCTTGATCTGGCCAAGGCCTTTGATACCATTTTCCACTCAGGAATCATAGAAAAACTCGTAAGCTAGGCATCAACCTCTATCACTAGGTGGGTTGCAAACTGGCTCACAGATAGAACCCACAGTGTGAAAGTAGCTGACTCCAAGTCAGACTGCTGACCAGCCACGAGTGGAGTCCCAAAGATTTTGGTCCTGGGTCCTCTCCTGTTTGGTATCTGCTTCTTTGAAGTCCAGGCCAACACAATGGGAATCTGGTTGACAAAGTTCACAGACGATTGCAAGTTGGGAGCTATTATCAACTCCCCAAGTGATGTTGACATCCTACAGAAAGGCCTCACTGAGACCAACAACTGATGTAAGAACCATGGCCTTAAGCTCAATGCCAAAATATGTGTCATCATCCCCTTTGGAAAAAACCCAGTGCCCATGAATTACCATAGGTTCATAGGTTGGTACTAGGCTATCGGCCCTAGGGCCTATATAAGCCTAGTGATAACAATTCCCTGGATATTTCTTTCCACATTATTTACTTCCCTGGACCCCTGTCGAGCAGGGTGACTGACGTGATCCTCAGGGTGAATTTCCTTTCTCCCATCCAATCGTCAAGGTTCCTTTTGAAGAGGGCCAAAGAGACACTCTGCTTGACATGTATGGGCAGTCTATTCCAGAGTCTGTGGAATCTCTGGGTCAGGAACCTATCCCTCCAGCATGTTTTGTTTATTGTGATGACAAAGTTTAGATCCCTGGAGCATGTGGCTCTGAGGGATTCGGATTTCTTTAAGTGTAGCATGTCCAACAGCTCTGGGTTTGATATGGCCTTGTATGTTAAGCAGAGATCATCTCTGAGTAGACGATATGCAACAGAGTATAGCTGGAGTTTTTTAAGGTGGTCAGTGTAGAGCAGCTGCTTTAGGCCGGTGATTCTTTTAGTGAGGTATTTCTGTGGCCTTTCCAGTTGTTGCAGATGTCTTGAGAGGTACATACCAAATGGGGCATTGTTTTCTATAATGGGTTTAATGAGGGATGAGTACAATGGGACAATGACCTCCATTTTTCTGGATGAAAAGCTCTTAGTGATGAGGTGTGCCACATAGAAGGATTTCCTGACTGTTGTGGCGATGTGGTTATTGAAAGTGAGACCACTGTCCACCTGTGTCCCTAAGTCTCTTATCACACTTTCAGTGTATAGTGTGCTGCCAACTATGTGGTAATTCATGGGTACATGTTTTTTCCCCAAAGGGGATAACTATACATTTCTTGGCATTGAACTTGAGCCCATGGCTCTGGCACCAAGCATCTGTTTCTGTAAAGCCCTTTTGTAGGGTATCCACATAATTTGGGGATTCAATAATGGCTCCCAGTTTGCAGTCATCTGTGAACTTTGTTTGCCAGAGTCCCTTAGTGTTGGCCTGTACTTCAGAGAAGTAGATGCCAAACAAGAGCGGTCCCAGGACTGAACCTTGAGGTACTCCACTTGTCACTTGTCTGGAGCTAGATTTGGAGTCTGCTACTTTTACAGTGTGGGTTATGTCAGTAAGCCAGTTGGCAACCCATCGAGTGATGTAGGGATTAATACTCAGCTTAGTAAGTCTATATATGATTCCTGAGTGGGGGATGGTGTCAAAGGCATTGCCGAGGTCTAGATAGGCTGTGTGGACCACCTTACCCTCGTCCACGTCTCTGGAGACTGATTCGAAGAAGTCAATCAGGTTCAGGATACAAGATCGGCCCTTCACGAACCCAAACTGGGTGGGGTCCAGTGTTTGAAGGTTGCCACATCGATGGTAGTCCACTGAACACAGAAGGCGTTATAAGAGATCTGGGAACACAGGTTGACAGCAACCTCTCTTTTGACCACTGCATTGCCACTGTGGTAAGAACGCCCTTCTATGTGACACATCTCATTACTAAGGGTTTTGCATCCAGGAAGAAAGAGGTCAATGTCTCCCTCTACTCTTCCCTCATTAGGCCAATCATTGAGTACAATGCCCCATTTGGCATGTACCTCACTAGACGCCTGCAACAACTGGAGAGGCCACAAAAGTACCTCAGAAAGAGGATCTTAGGCCTTAAACACTTGTCCTATATGGACAGACTAAAAAAAAATCCAACTATTCTCTGTCTCATATCGCCTACTTAGAGGCGATCTCTGTTTGTTTTACAAAGCCATGTCTGACCCAGCTCTGTTAGAAATGCTACATCTAAAGAAATCCCAATCCCTCTGCACCACATGCTCCAGAGACCTCAACCTCATTACCACAATCAACAGAACGTGCTGGAGGGGCAGGTTCATAACCCAGAGACCACTCGTGCTATGGAACAGACTTCCTATACATGTCAAACTGAGCACCTCACTTGCCATCTTCAAGAGAAATCTTGATGCGTGGATGGGAAATACAAAATTCCTCTCGAGGATCACTCCGACTTGGTCGACTTCTTTGAGTCAGTCACCTGAGTTGTGGATGAAGGCAAGCAGGTTCATACAGCCTACCTTGATCTGGCCAAGGCCTTTAATACCATTCTTCACTCCGGAATCATAGAAACATTGTGAGCTAGGCATCAACCTCTATATCACTAGGTGGGTTGCTAACTGGCTCACAGATAGAACCCACTGTGTGAAAGTAGCTGACTCCAAGTCAGACTGCTGTCCAGTCACGACTTGAGTCCCACAGGGTTCGGTCCTGGGTCCTCTCCTGTTTTGTATCTACTTCTCTGAAGTCCAGGCCATCACAAAGGGAATCTGGTTGACAAAGTTTGCAGATGATTGCAAGTTGGGAGCTATTATCAACTCCCCAAGTGATGTTGACATCCTACAAGAAGGCCTCACTGAGACAAACAACTGATGTCAGAACCATGGCCTTAAGCTCAATGCCAAAAAATGTGTCATCATCCCCTTTGGGAAAAACCCGGTGCCCATGAATTACTGTAGGTTCATAGGTTCATAGGTTGGTACTAGGCTATTGGCCCTAGGGCCTATACAAGTCTAGCTATAACAATTCCCTGGCTATTGCTTCCCACACTATTTACTTCCCTGGACCCGTGTCGAGCAGGACGACTGAAGTGATCCCTGGGGTGAATTTCCTTTCTCCCATCCAATCATCAAGATTCCTTTTGAAGAAGGCCAAATAGGTGCTCTGCTTGACATGTATGGGCAGTCTATTCCAGAGTCTGGGGAGTCTCTGGTTCAGGAACCTATCCCTCCAGAATGTTTTGTTTATTGTGATGACAAAGTTTAGATCCCTGGAGCATGTGGCTCTGAGGGATTGGGATTTCTTTAAGTGTAGCATGTCCAACACCTCTGGATTTGACATGGCCTTGTATGTTAAGCAGAGATCGCCTCTGAGTAGACGATATGCAACAGAGTATAGCTGGAGTTTTTTAAGGTGGTCAGTGTAGGGCATCTGCTTTAGGCCTGTGATTCTTTCAGTGAGGTATTTCTGTGGCCTTTCCAGTTGTTGCAGATGTCTTGAGAGGTACATATCAAATGTGGCATTGTATTTTATAATGGGTCTAATGTGGGATGAGTACAGTGGGACAATGACCTCCTTTTTTTTTGAATGAAAA
Source organism: Protopterus annectens (assembly GCF_019279795.1). Lineage (NCBI taxonomy): Eukaryota > Metazoa > Chordata > Ceratodontiformes > Protopteridae > Protopterus > Protopterus annectens. Next base: position 289,700,271 of record NC_056741.1, on the reverse strand, counting down.
GCCATTAGTGATGAGATCATGCCACATAGAAGGATTTCCTGACTGTTGTGGTGATGTGGTTATCGAAGGTGAGACCACTGTCCACCTGTGTCCCTAAGTCTCTTATCACACTTTCGGTGTTTAGTATACTGCCACCTATGTGGTTATTCATGGGTACATGTTTTTTCCCAAAGGGGATAACTATACATTTCTTGGCATTGAACTTGAGCCCATGGCTCTGGAACCAAGCATCTGTTTCTGTAAGGCCCTTTTATAGAGTATCCACATCATTTGGGGATTCAATAATGGCTCCCAGTTTGCAGTCATCTGTGAACTTTGTTAGCCAGAGTCCCTTAGTGTTGGCCTGTACTTCAGAGAAGTAGATGCCGAACAAGAGCGGTCCCAGAACTAAACCCTGAGGTACTTCATTTGTCTGGAGCTGGATTTGGAGTTGGCTACTTTTACAGTGTGGGTCCAGTCACATCGATGGTAGTCCACTGAACACAGAAGGCGTTATAAGAGATCTGGGAACACAGGTTGACAGCAACCTCCCTTTTGACCACCACATTGTCACTGTGGTCAGAAAGCCCTTCTATGTGACACATCTCATTACTAAGGGTTTTGCATCCAGGAAGAAAGATGTCATTGTCTCCCTCTACTCTTCCCTCATTAGGCCAGTCATCGAGTACAATGCCCCATTTGGCATGTGCCTCACTAGACACCTGCAACAACTGGAGAGGCTGCAAAAGTACCTCAGAAAGAGGATCCTAGGCCTTAAACACTTGTCCTATATGGGTAGACTCAAAAAAATCCAACTATTCTCTGTCTCATATCTCCTACTTAGAGGCAATCTCTACTTGACTTACAAAGTCATGTCTGACCCAGCTCTGTTAGAAATGCTACATCTAAAGAAATCCCCATCCCTCTGCACCACACGCTCCAGTGACCTTGACCTCATTACCACAATCAACAGAATGTGCTGGTGGGACAGGTTCATAACCCAGAGACCACTCGTGCTATGGAATAGACTTCCTGTACATGTCAAACAGAGCACCTCACTTGCCGTCTTCAAGAGAAATCTTGATGAGTGGATGGGAAATACAAAATTCCTCCCAAGGATCACTCCAGTGGCTCTACTCGACAGAGGCACTGGGAACTAAGGTTGCGTGGCACAATGCCAGGGTAATCCTATGGGCTAGGCTTGTAAAGGCTCCAGGGCCATGGCCTAGTATACACATATGAACCTATGGACCTAAAATGTGGATTTAAGTTTACTGGACTTGTTATATCAAGGATATATATCTACTGATTTACTTGAATTTTTAATAGTTGAACAACTACAGTTAAGTTTTCTTTTTGGAATTCCCAAAATATATAAGAATTTGGTCCATCCCTCTTTTAGGCCTATTGTTTCTGGGCCTTATAATAAAACTGTTAAGATATCTATGTTTTTAGGTAAGATCTTAAACCCAATAGTTCAATCTAATGAATTTTGTTTAAAAGATTCCTGGGTATTTTTAGACTTACTTAAGAACTATGAATTTACAGGTAAAGAAACATTTTTATGTACCATTGATGTAGTTTCTTTTCATACTTCTATTGAGAAAGAAAGGGGTCCAGAATTTGTTAGGCTTAACCTTAGTAAATATGGTGGACAATTCGAGCTTGATGTTATCATTATTTGTCAATTGTTAGAACTGGCATCGAGTAATATTTTTTTTATGTTTGATAACTATTTTCCAGCAAATTAGTGGAGTAGCAATGGGGGCTCAAGTAGCCTCAGTATTTGTTAATTTAATTTTATGCTGGTGGGAAGAACAATATCTGTGTCAAATGTCCAATTATAAATATGTCAAGTTTTATAGAAGATATATACAAGATTTTTTTTTTGGACAGTAGACAGTTTATCATTTGAAGAAGTTATCCGATAAATAACTAATAGTGTTTCATGGTTAAAATTTATAGAAAGCAATAAGGGAGTTACAGTACATTTTTAGATATGGAGGTTTCAATGAAAGTTTTCACAATAATTTTCCAGTAATATCTACAGAAAAGTAACTTTTGTTAATAATTATCTTCATTTTGATAGTTTTCATCCACAATTTATGAAACTCAACATATTTAGAGGGCAGATTATAAGAATTAGCAAGCTTATAAGTGATGACAAAAGTTTTTCAAGATAAATTGATTTTCTTATTGACCTTTTTCAGCAGCGTGGTTATCCTTTAGAGAAACTCATTACCATTTCTAAAAAAAACATAAATGGAGACATATTCAGTTTCCACCTATTCTGCAAGAAGGTTTAGTCCAACAACTCTTTTCCAAAAGGAGAAGAAGGTAAAGATCAAGAATGTAGGTGTTCTTTTCCCATACCTATAAGTGTAGATGGGCCATATATTCATCACATTATAAATAATAACTGGAAAATAATAATAGGTAATCAAGAACTTATGAAAATAATAGGAGAAAAGCCCAGATTTACTTATAAGAAGGCTGGAAATCTAAAACAGATTTTAGAAAGCTCAAGTTTCAGATAAGATTTCAAAATCTGGTACATTTCCCTGTCAACAGTGCTCTTATTGTAGATTTATTCTGACAGTGGGAAGCTTTCACTTCAAACATATTAATTATATGTTTATTGCCAAAGGTAGATTTACATGTAAAAGTGAAGGCTTAGTTTATCTTGCAGTGTGTTCGAACTATGATCATTTTTATATAGGTAAAACTATATGTAAGTTAGCAGATAGAATTAGGGAAGACATTTTGGCTCTAAAGAAAAAGGATACTACAAATGCTTTAGCTAGGCACTCACTTTCATGTACACATTTTAGAAAGTTTAAATTTTTAATAATAGAAAATGTGGATAAAAAGAGATTTGTAGAGTTTTTTAACTCATATTTAGAGTTTTTATTATTAAAATGGCAAGTGTTCCTGAGAGCAGATTGCACTCCAGGAATAAATGATAAAGTATCAATAAAAGTTTTTAAAGTATAAGAAAGTTTAATTTGGTATAAGTGAGGTTTAACGTATATCACATGTTATTTTAATATCTTTTAATATGATTTGTTTAGTATAATTGTATTTAATGAATATATGATTGATCATTTATTAAGTATTATAAGAGAGGGATATATTGTGCTTTTAAGAAGATAATTTGTATTATGGTTTGTCCTTTTTGATTGGTAGGGGCAAATGACCTCAAAGATGCATTTTTTTATTTAAATAAGAAGTGTGGAATGAGTTAATTATTCTGAAGAAGTTCTGACAATTAAAGGAATGAAAGCGCTAAAATTATTTCCTTTTTGTGTGCTTTTTATGTACATCGTGTATTTTCCATTTTGTGTATTAATATTTACATCTGTTAATAGCACAAGATGATCAAAAGCCAAAAATATAGCTGCTATTCAATATTATGAGGCCATAATGTACATGACCAAAAAATTGAAATGGAAAAAAGTATAGGCCTAGTGCAACTAATCTAAACTAACAACAGTGCAAGTCAGTTATGTAGCTGATGCAGTCTTATAGAGAACTTTAGTTAAATCTCATGTTAAACACATTTGTGGGTAAGGTGAATGGAAAATAAATGGCCTTTGGGAGTAAAAGGCATCAGTGTTCCCCTGTGAGAAATGAGCCATAAATTGGCAAATTTTGTTAGGGTAACCTAACGTTAATAATATTAGGCTTACACTAAAGGAAAAGGAAGACCATATTCAAAAACAGGGACTAACTCTTTTGGTCCTACATAGCTGACCTGAACAAAATGTGAAACTTAGTTAAGTTCTAACTGAGCTAGGGGTCATTCAAAGAGTTTTCCTAATACTCCAGATGACTACTGTCAATACCGCATTTACATTTATTAAGATGATCCTTTTCATTTCTTTCAGGCTATAGCAGGCTTTTTCCAGAAAACAGTAAATGTTAGGACTGGAAAAAGTTAAAAGTCCCAATGCCTAGCATTACTCAGGGATTAAAAATTATTTTCAGAGTATTAATTCTAGCAGAAATATTGAGATAAAGGTGGTGTAAGCTGTGTACCTGGAAAAACGTATGTATAGAGTAGTTATAATTTCATGTCAATGTTTAGAAGAGATGGAGAAGTGATATAAGCATTGGTTGCAATACAAAAACTGCTGGACTTAAACAGCACTTTAATTGCAGTGATGAAAGAGTGTGGAAAACTACATTTCCACTTTACAGCTTTAAGATAATACCAGGAAAATAACCAAAGGATTTTTATGAAGTCGACAATCACATTTGATTCATCATCTGAACTGTTTGCCTTAGAAAGGGCACTCATCATGAGGGATGATCTTCTTGATGCGTGATGCATGGATCCAGGTGGACAGTCCTTCACATCTGTATAGTGGCTGTAAGAAAAATGAAGTCGGGTCCTTTCCATCTTGGGCACAAAGAATATTTTTGAGAGAAAGATTTAACGCAGACAAAATCTCCTGGCTGCAGATCATGCTGATCACTCACTGCGGGTTGTCTCTAAGCTTGTGTGCTGCAAAACAGAACAGAGAGTGACTTGCAATACAGGAACATAGATTCATCTACATTTAGTATCTCCAAATTCTTAGCGAAAGGCATAGCAGGCATTCTGACAAGTCTGCCCATGAGAACTTCATGAGGGAATAATTTCTTAGTAGTACAAACTGCACTTTGAATATGATGATACTGAAGGTAAAGCTTCTGAACATTTAAGACCAGTCTCCTCACATAACTTAGCAAGCTGTGTCTTTACAGTCTGATTTCCCCTTTCCACAATTCCTGAAGCTTGTGGTTGGTATGGACAAGGCTATCGCATTTTAACATTTACAGTTTTACTGATTTGTTGCATTACGTGAAGAGTGAAATGCATACCCTGATCTGACTGGATACAACAAAGAAACCAAATCATGATTTTAATTCTTGAAGGATCTCTTTAGCTACACTATTTGCATAATTTCTTGCACAAGTATAAAAACCTACCCATACAGAAAAAGCATCAGCAATAACAAGTACATACTTAAAATTTTTAATTCGTAGGAGTTCAATAAAGTCCCACTGAATTGTGCAAAATGGCACCCGTGGATTTTCTGGGTGGGTGCCAGCACAGTCTTTGACACATTATGTTCTAAAGGGATAAAACAAGTATTCACAAAATGTTGAATGAATTCTTCAAGGTGAGGAGCATACCAATCTTTTGAAATTTGTTTTATCAAGGCATTTGTACCAGAAGGAAAAGGCAAGGTTAAGCTTTAACCAACTGAGCTAAGAAGTTTTGCGGAGCTGCCAGCAGCCCATCCAAGTGGCACCACAAAAGGTCAAATGGCTGCAGGCATCACATATCCACTTAGTCCTTCAGAGGCCTTAGCTTGAGTCTGGAAAGATAACAATGCCAATAAAGAAATAGTAATTTTAGTAACATGACGTTGCTGAAAAAATGATGTCTGAACAGGCCAAGAAAGTACAGTCTGTCTTGCTGTTATAGCTGCAAAGTTATTACCTTTGGAATTGTAAAAATCATCATTTTATGTGCAGCAAACTTATCCATAACAAGCTCCCTTGGTAACAGTAATGCATTCAATAGTTCATGAACAAAAATAGCATTTTTAATAACTGCTCCTGCTGAAGTCAAATATACTCTTTCTCTCCAAAGTGTCTCAAAATCATGAGGTACCTATAACCATAATGTGAGTCTGCAGTCCCAGGAAAGTCCATAACTGTTTTATTGTATTGGGGCATGGTGCTGTTTGTATTGTGGCAATTCATGAAAGTAAAACTTTTCTAGCACCCTCTGAAATAAGCGTCTATATTACAATGTTGAACATTTAGATTATCGAATGCCTAAACGTCGACAACTAAATGTCGAAAGCTAAAAACCATGAACAGCCAATTATGCAAATTCTGTCCCCGTGAAACAATTTGCTTGGCCAAAAAACAAAAAAACAAACAAACTTTAAAACCCTAACCAACTGGGGGGCTTTGCCCCCCACACCGCCCCTAATTAAATATACCAACTCCAAGATTGCTTTAGATTGGGGAAAAGGGCAAATCCCCAGTGACGGCCAAGCAAATTTTTTCCCTTGGGAAAAATTTGTGTAATTGGCCGTTCTCTGTTTTCAGCTTTCAACATTTAGATGTCGATGTTTAGACATTTAACAATCTAAATTTTTGATGATGTGATAGGAACCCTGAAATACGATGTCTTAAATACTGAATATGAGATTTCCTTAACTGTAATTTTCATTATTGACTTTAAATCCTAAGTCTGCTAGCTTGTTTAGAAGATTTGAAATTATAAAGAAATTTGGAAGGTAAAAGTAAATCATATATATATATTGAATTGGCATAGAAACACATGAAAATTATATCTTCATTTCCCTAGAGAAAAGAGGAGGTGATTCAACATACCTTGTGGTAATGTAGTCCAACTGTACTGTTGCCTGTTTTATGTAAATGCAAACAGGTACTGACTGTCTGGGTGTCTAGGACAAGAAAAGAAAGCATAAGGAATATCTATCACTAAGAAAGAAGTGGCATTTGATGGGATAGAACTTAGTATTGTAGCAGGGTTAGGAACTACAGGAAACACTGGTATACTATTATATTAACTGCTCATAAATCTTGCATTTATCTACAAGTGTTTCTGCCTGGTTTCGTCAATGGTAAGATAGGTGTTACATGGACTTCAGGTTGGGATTATTATGCCTTGTTGAAGTAATGCAGAAATAACTTGTTCATATGTTCATAGGTGTGTACTAGACTAATGGCCCTGGAGCCTTTACAAGCCTAGCCCATAGGATTACCCTGGCATCGTGCCACCTGACCTTAGTTCCCAGTGTCTCTGTCAAGTAGAGCCACTGGAGTGATCCCTGGGGGGGATTCTAAGTATGTGATATAAGACAGAGAATAGTTGGAGTATTCTGAGTCTGTCCATATAGGACAAGTGTTTAAGGCCTAGGATCCTCTTTGTGAGGTACTTTTGCGGCCTTTCCAGTTGTTGCAGGTGTCTATTTAGGTACATGCGAAATGGGGCATTGTACTCGATGATCGGCCTAATGAGGGAAGAGTAGAGGGAGACAATGACCTCTTTCTTCCTGGATGCAAAACCCTTAGTAATGAGATGTGTCACATAGAAGGACTTTCTGACCACAGTGGCAATGTGGTGGTCAAAAGAGAGGTGCTGTCAACCTGTGTTCGCAGATCTCTTATAATGCCTTCTGTATTCAGTGGACTACCATCGATGTGATAATTTATGGGAACCAGTTTTTTCCCAAAAGGGATGACGACACATTTTTTGGCATTGAGCTTAAGGCCATGGTTCTGACACTAGTAGTTGGTCTCAGTGAGGCCTTTCTGTAGGATGTCAACATCACTTAGGGAGTTAATAATAGCTCCCATCTTGCAATTGTCATCGAACTTTGTCAGCCAGAGTCCCTTCATGTTGGCCTGGACTTCAGATAAGTAGATATCAAACAGGAGAGGACCTAGGACCGAACCCTGTGGGACTCCACTCGTGACTGGTCAGCAGTCTGACTTGGAGTCCGCTACTTTCACACTGTGGGTTTTATCTGTGAGCCAGTTTGCAACTCACTTAGTGATAAAGGGGTTAATGTCTAGCTTAGTGAGTTTTTCTATGATTCCTGAGTGGGGAATGGTATCAAAGGCCTTGGCCAGATCAAGGTAGGCTGTATGAACCACCTTGTCTTCATCTACAGCTCTGGTGACTGACTCAAAGAAGTCAACCAAGTTGACCAGGCATGATCTACCCTTCATAAAACCAAACTGTGTGGGATCCAGATTTTGGAGATTCCCTATATCCTTGTTTATTAGGTCTATGATGATGCATTCTATAGCTTTGCATATCAGACTCATCAGGCTAATAGGGATGATAGTTCCCAAGGTCTGTAGTCGCTCCTCCTTTGTGGAGAGGGATGACTGCAGCAGTGCTCCATTTGGTAGGGACAAAGCCTGAGGTGAGGCTGTGATTGAAAAGGACACACCGGTGAGGTGCCAGTTCACTCTGTAGTTCATGTAGAACACAGCTATGGATATTGTCAGGTCCCATAGAAGCTGTATTCTTGGCCTTGGACAGTTCCCTTTTCTGCTTCAACTGACAATGGATATTGAACTACCATAGTAGGCACACACAAGGTTTCATAATTATTTGCACAGATTATGCATCTTTTATGAGTGCCACCTCATTTTCATAAGCAGTCCAGAGCTGTGGAGAAATTATTTCTAATCCTTCCAAATCAGCAGCATCTGATGTTTGTTGTGATGTTAAAACAGCAAAAAAGGGTATTCACATCTGCACAAATATTAGTTGAATGTAATCCTAAGGGTTCATTTCAAATAAAAAACAAAACACTGTCTTGTATACAATAGATGGTACATATCAATTTGCATAATAAATGTTTGCCTAAAAAATTTAAAGGGGCAGTGTTTCGTCCAATAAAAACATGTTGTTCTTTTGGTGGACCAACTTAAATAGATACAGGTTTTGTTTCTGGAGAGCCTAAAGGAGCTCTAGACGCTCCCACCCCATGGATTAGTTTGGTGGACAGTGAGAGATGTTCAACAGATGCTGAAGTAATCATAGATCTAGTTGCTCCTATGTTGACAAAAAAGGAAGAAATGAGTCTTATACTGTGATGTTGACAAAAGGAATATCTTGGTCAACTGGTACTAAGGGAAGCAACTGTGGTTCCTGTTAATGGCTACCTAATGAGTCTGCTGCCATGCTGGTGGCTGCCAAGCAGTACTCCAATTGGGAGGATGTCTCTGCTAGCTGTGGCAATTGGACATTTGATTAATTTTTCTGTTGTAGAGAAAGTGACTATTCATTTTTGCCAGCATCCAGGCTGGCCCAAATTAAAACAATGGGCTAAATGTGATTCACCTTGTAGTGATTGTGGTGACATTGGGAATAATAATTTTGTTGATATTATAGATTAGTAGATTAGTTCATAGATTAGTACTAGGCTAACTGCCCTTGCAGGCCATTTTAAGCCTTGCCAATTATCCCTTGTGAGACTCAAACCCTGTACCTTGTGCTTGCAAGGCAAACACCTTAACCATAGGCCACCCTCCCAACCGCTTGGGCTTGTGGTTGGAAGAACCTAAATCTACCTCTTACTCCACAATTCCTTTCTCTTCTTCCATGTCCCTGTGAGTCAGTATCACATGTTTGGAGCTGAAGTCTACTAACTTTTTCTTCTGCTCTTTTTCTTCTCTGCATATATTATATGTTACATATTTTACTTGTTTAACAATTTCTTGAATGCCTAAACTCAGTCAATTTAAACAAAACTTTTTAATTTGATCTTGAAATGGGGGCAATAAACCTTCTAGAAAAGCAGCCAACTACACACTGGACTCTGCTCCTTCTGTAGATTCTAGATAAAAGTGAGTTATGCACTAGCACAACAGAAACTTGCCTGATAGAAAATCTGTAGCAGTTGGCCCATTGGCAATTTTTGGTTCAGCAGTACAAAATGGGTTGAAAGATCCGAGACTTTACAACACCAAACTGTTAAGGTACAAAATAAATTTCACAACATAGTTCAGCAGATAATAATAATCTCATTTATTGTAGAGAACACACATGCATTGAAAACTAGGAACTCAAGGTCCTGTCTCCTTGAACAATGAGCAGTCTTAATCCTGTATACCATTTTTGATTAAATGCAGCATGATTGTAACAACTAAAATACAGCCAGTGACCAATTAAAAAAATGAATGCTACAGTATTAATTTTGCTAAGATCTGCTGATGATCTATCTGTACCTTTTCATATATGGTACAAGTTCAAAATTCCAGAAAAGAACTTTCTAGACTTGCCAAGTTGGCACTTTCTTGTTGGCAGGAAATAAATCATCAAAAGCAGACCAAGGCAATCAGGAATCCATCTTGAAATGAAAATGTATAGTAAAATAAAATCACTAACATTTTCACTTAATTTTACACTTCTCCCTTCACAGTAGACAATGCCCTGATCTTATTGCGCTGTCTGTCTTCTGCTAGGACTTTGAGGAATCATATTACTGGAAAGCTTAAATTCTTCAATCATTCCCAATAGATCCACAGCAGATTGATTCTTTTTGTTAAACAATTTAACATTAACTGCATGACAACTTAATTGTTTAATTCTGTAGTATTAGAATTTCCCTCACCTTATTCACTGAGCCTGGGATTGTATTCTCCTCCTTTTAGGCTACAGATGGGAGCACTGCTTAACTAACATTGCCAGTTTTGTTTTTACCTTTCTATATGACTCCAGTGGTTCTTTGTTCTTATTGCAAGTTTTCTACAATGACTAGTGAGTTCTCCAATTTTATCTTTCAAGAAATATCTGTGGGTGTTGGTTCAGTAGGTCGAACTGTTTCTGGCTGCTGTGCAGAAAGACATTTCTAGCCTTAAGGCCATCCAACTATGTAAACACTGGCAAGATGTCAAGGGTAAATAATCAAGGTATCATTCAATGCTGTCTGTTGAGTGTCTGCTTCATTTAAAATTAAGGCTTCATCTTCCATGTTTTGATGGTTTAGCATTAAGCATATAAAGACACTCAACATAGTGCCATATGAGCAGACAGAAGAGTAGTATTATATTGGTTGAAGTGACCATCATGAGGTGAGAGGGGAGTCAATTGTCAAGGCAACTCTGATTGCAAAGGGATATGGCTCTGCAAGCATAACTGGGAACATTTGTGTGGCTATGTTTACAAACATCTGTCAGGGAATAATCTTTTATTAAGCTCAGTAAATGCATATTTGAACTAACATTATTTTCTACAGATGGAGTACTTCTGTCTAGTAATGAGTCTAAGATTTATTATGGGGAAGTTGCACATGTTAATCTCATTAAGAGCCAGGAACTACACCAAAAAAATTCCTTCCTTTCCCTTAAGGACTCTTCTTCTCAAAAATACAAAGCAGCAAACCAATGAAAAGTCGAGTCCAAACTAGGCCAGTATAAAATAATTTAATAATACACATTAGCACTTTCGGGTAGATACCCTTCCTCAGACAACATACACCAACTCTAAAACACCTTATATACATTTTTTAAAAACTTATTAAACAACTAAACAATTAACATTTACATTTAACCCGCCTTTTTTCAAGGCTGGTTTTAAAGGACGCAGTTTATTAAGTCCTGGTGCAGTATCAGTAGCTAAATTTAAAATCCATTTAAGCTCTGCATATTCAGTTGTATTAACAATATTACCCCCCCTTCTACCTTCATGTATTATTTGCATTACCAAAAATGAAAAACTATGATCCGGGAAATATTTAATGTCTCAGTATAAGGCATTTTCTCATCTTTTAATCTAATAGAGGACATATGATTTAAAATTCTGGTTTTAAATTTACAATTCGTTTTCCCCACATAAAAACTTGGACATTGTTTACATTGTGCAAGATAGATCACATTTACAGTATGACAATCTGCATAGAATTCAAAACTGTATTTTCTATTAGTAGTTGGATGTATAAAGTAACCTGCACCATTGCGTCCCATCGTCTAAGGCAGAGGTTGGGTCACATAATGTCTTTCGATGTGGGTAGAAGAGAAGTTAAAACCTTTATTTGAACTGTGTCCAAACATATTGAAAGACTCTGCACATTTTTTGTCTAGATTATATGAGACTTGTCATGGGAAGCCACGGTGGTGCAGCGGTAGCATTATTGCCTCACAGCAAGAGGTTCTCCCATTCTATTCTTGGCTGGAGAGCCTTCTGTGTGGAGTCTGCATATCCTCCCCGTGGTCGAGTGGCATAAGAAAGACATGCATAGAATGGGCGTGCCTTCGTTGAAGGTTGGGCGTCGAGCTGGCACCTCAGCACCCATAAAAAATCTACTGTCAATCATTAGCAGTCCGGAGTTCCACTGTGGCGACCCCTAACCGGGAAAAGCCAAAAGAAGAACATATGACACTTGTCATGACCTGAACCTTAATGATGTATTATTAGTTACATTAGATGTAAACAATGTGTTTACAGTTATTACTAATGATTTTGGTATTAAAGCTATTGAGGAAATTATGAATGCTAAGGATTTATATGATGAGAAAACTAAATGTTTGATAATAGAAGCATTAAGACTGGTTATAGAAAACAAGGTTTTTATGTGTGATGGTAGTTACTACAAGCAAAATCAGGGTATTGCTATGGGCACACCGTGTGCGAATTCGTATGCGAATCTGGTGTTAGCATATTGGGAGCAGAAGTATCTGCTTAATGAATCACAATTATGGAATAAATATGTGATGCTTTACATAGGATTTGTAGATGAGATTTTTATGTTGTGGGCCCATGATGAAAATACCTTACAGGAATATGTTGAATACATGGATAGTACTGCCGATTTTTTAAGGTTTTCCCTTAATTTTAGTGGTGAAGGAATAGCTTTTTTAGATGTGAATGTTATAAAAAACAGCAAGGTAGTTTGCAAACAACCCTTTTTAGAAAGGAATGTTGGAAGAATCACTTATTGGATGCTCATAGCATGCATCCTTAGTTTACCTTTTGCAATGTTGCGAAGGGTCAATGCTACAGGGTTTCACACCTATGTACAGACAATGATGTATATGATATGGAAATGGATATCTTGACACAACATCTGTTAGACAAAGGTTATAATGAACAATTATTAGGCAAGGATACACAAGAAGTGGTTCTAAAAAGATGTTATAGAGTGAAACCATGGTTCTCAGGTAATTCTCGAAAGATTACTGATAGAGTTAAATGTTCTCATCAGTATAGTAATAAGCCTAAAGTGACATTAAAATTTAGTAGTAAGATATATGATATTAGTAATATTATCAAACAAAATTTGAAGATTCTTTTAAGTGATGGAAGTCAAAGCAATAGCATAGACAAAGAACCCAAATTTTTATATAGGCGTAATAGTAACTTAAAGGGCCGGTTATGTCATGAACCGGATAAAAGGCAGAAAGGTAGCATAAAGTATTTAAGGTTAAGGACATTTCCATGTAGACATTGTAAGGCATGCACTCTTCTGAATAGTGCAGGTTACTTTATACTTCCAACTACTAATAGAAAATACAGTTTTGAATTCTATGCAGATTGTCATACTGTAAATGTGATCTATCTTGCACAGTGTAAACAATGTCCAAGTTTTTATGTGGGGAAAACGAATTGTAAATTTAAAACCAGAATTTTAAATCATATGTCCTCTATTTGATTAAAAGATGAGAAAAATGCCTTATACCAACACATTAAATGTTTCCCGGATCATAGTTTTTCATTTTTGGTAATGCAAATAATACATGAAGGTAGAAGGGGGGATGATATTGTTAATACAACTGAATATGCAGAGCTTAAATAGATTTTAAATTTAGCTGCTAATACTGCACCAGGACTTAATAACTGTGTTCCTTAAAAACAGCCTTGAAAAAAGGCGGGTTAAATGTAAATGTTAATTGCTTAATTGTTTAATAAGTTTTTAACAAATGTATATAAGGTGTTTTAGAGTTGGTGTATGTTGTCTGAGGAAGGGTATCTACCCGAAAGTGCTAACGTGTATTATTAAATTATGGAAGAGCCAGGAACAAGGGACCACCTCCACTGGCATGGAAGGATAAAGCTTTTAATATAATCCAGGCAACCCACATTTGATTAGAAGCTCACACATTTGCTGGAGCTGATGTTGGGGGATGAGATAAGCCTTCTCTTCTGTCTTTTGGGTAGAGGGGTGAGTGTGCATGGGGCACATAATCCACAAATGATTACAAATTCAAGATGCAGATCATGTGGAGGTGATTACCTACAAGGAGTCAGGGCTATCTGATCATGTTACATGCAGAGGCATGGATGTGTGTCAGAAAGACCCACTGTATGCCAACCCCTTAGATGCCAATGAGCAAGGAGAGGGGAGAGACAGAGTTTATATTAAATACACCAATGCTCCTTATGGATGATCCTGCTGTAGTTAGTATCCTCAATCCCAACTCCCATGAAAAGAATGATTTTGGTTATTTATTTATTTTTGTTTATTATTCACTAACATTTGATTACCTGGGAAGTCCAATTGTTCCATAAGGGTCCCCTTTCAGAGAAAGCTCAGAGAGGAAACCTCCACAATAGACAAAACATTAAAAACATGAAAAAAATGTATAGAGTTCAAATAAAGAGAAAATATATACATTTCAAACAAAAGTACAGCCATACAGATATGCAGTCGATAAATTCCATATGTCAACAGAGAACGCATTTCACATACATACAGTGGGATTAGACACTTTTACTAATATATAACAATTAACATGGAATGTGTTGATATTATTCACCTTATCTTTCTGTGGAAAGTACTAACACCACCATATTCAGCAGCATGTGAGCAATGGACAAATTAGCTATTATTGCAATTATTCTGATGAAATCTTAAATATATGCTGATTTCATAGCAAACCTTGAGAAATGAGCTGGCCACTAGAGCATCTGCTTAATGACCAAATTGGAGGACTGGAGGAAAAAAAATGGGGGGTGGTGGTGGCCTTGGAATAAGGAATTCAAAAAAAAGGATAGTATCTACTGGGTCCCTATATCTCTATAGCTCTTACCTGACTGGAGCAGATGACTCCACAATGATTCATTTGGTATCATTATGATTATGGTGGTTTGTACAGTCCCAGCCTAGTCTATTGTATATTACCAGTAAAACTCCACCTTTACAGGTACAGAGATACTATACCAAGGTACAGACAGGCATCTACAATCCCTGAGAGAATCTTGGTTTTCCCATAGAAGTAGAACTGCTTACTGCTTAGTTCCAAATTTGTAAGCTTCATGGCATGTCTCTGGGGTTCTAAGGCCCCTGATATTTAAGGTTAAAAATCATACTACATAATAAAATTAAAAACATCTTAACAGACCAATGCTAAACTGACACCACAATGTCAGCACCAAAGCTTTTTGTAGTTAATATGCTATATTTATTTTTCTAACTAGTCACATTTCTAAGCAAGTAAAAAAATAAAAATGGAACACAACAAGCAGTGTTACAATAGTATGGTGTACAATAGTTTGCAAAACAACTGATAACACTCTGTTCTGTGGACGGTATTTGTATATAACAAAGAAAAGGTGTACAAATACTATACCATTCTAAGCAAGTATTGAGATGTCAATTTTGAAAGCACACTGTATAAACAGCAAAGGTCTACTTGACTCTCAGGGGTGAGCATTAGACTGACAGTATGCAGTACCTAGTAACAGTCAAATAGTTATGAACAAATCCCCGTGCTGTTAGCAGTATGCAGGCACACTCTCATAGGTTATCTATGCAGAATGATAAAATGGGTCTGGGCAGGGCAGTGGTGCAGTGGTTAGTGTTGTTGCCTTACAACAAGAGGTTCTCTGGTTTGATTCTTGGCTGGGGTGCCTTTTGTGCAGATTCTGCATGTTCTCTCCAGGTGCTCTGGTTTCCTACTACATTCCAAAGACATGCTTCTGGAGCATTTCTCCCTGGCCCGCCGCTGAAAATGGGCTCTGTCCAAGTTGGATTTTTCCAGTAAAGAAATGTTAAATAAATAGATATGGATATAAACTCCAAAACATATGGCCTCAGGGAATTTGGCCAGTGCCAGCCTAGCAGTCAGTGCAGAGGATTAAGGCAATCAGGTGTTAGCAAGCTACTAGCTGTAGTACACGGCTTGATTACCTCAGCCTTCATCCGCCTACTGTGTGATCTCAAGCAAGTTACTTATCCAGGTAATTTGCAATAGGCCCATTAATGGTCTCCTGCACTGCATGCCTAGTATCTACCTATGTGTTGTTTACATTTATGGCCTTCATTTGGCTTATCATCCATTTGTTCCACTGTACATCCTGTACGATGTCTTGATGCAGGCATGGTGTGACATCTGGTGCAGGTTTAATATTATTATTATTTCCATTATCTTTGGGGAGAATATCATATAAGTTCCCGATAGGAATTTGAAATAATAACTGATGGACCGCTGTTTTCCTTGCAAGAACAGAAGTACTTCAATTGCCTTTGTAGACTTTCTCCACTGTTGGAGATGTCCGAATGTTGTTCTCTATAGGTGGTTAACAGAAGCAAATTTACGTGGCCTTGTGACTGTGAGTCAGTGGTGTGGTCTGTGAGGTCCGAATTGGCTGGTCTTGTGTGTGCTGGAGAAGCTAATCTGCAGAAAGGAGGATACTATTTCTGCGGAGTCATAAGAGTGTGGTTTATTTTGCTTTTTTTCCATTTAATAACTAGAGTAACTGTGGCTATCCAATTTTTATAATTTATATCTTTAACATCTGCAAAGGCTTTTATTTTAAGCACTACTTCATAATCAGAATCTTAACAGTATCTTACTTGACAGACCATCACATGGCAGGTCTTTTCCTTAGGATTATTTCCATGTCAGTACAATGTAAAAATGTAGCACATTCAGGAATATTTGTCTGTAGGTTTTAGACAAGCCTGTCTTGGAGGTCTGTGTTCCCTCTTGATCACAAAAGAGACACTTTAGAAGTGGATGAAAGCCATAGGAAAATGTATTTCAAGGCAAGTAACTATGTTCTATTCCTCAATGTTCTCTAATAAACCAACCAGATCCAGATTATTTTATCCGTGCCTGTTTTCTTAGGTAATCCTTTTTACATAGGTGATGGAATGGTGCTGTTCGCCAGCTAATATTTGTAAATTTTGTAAACTCTGAAGCTTGCACCATGATTGCAGACCTCAGGAAAACTGTTGTCGCTGTCTGTTTCTCATATTTACTTATTTACGATTGCCAGCACTTTTATTGCTGTGATTTCAATTAGTACATTTTCAACATCAGTAAGAGGACAATGGTACATGCAGCCAATTTCCAGACATGGCCAAGGCTGCACCTCTTGCTGCTATTTTCACCCCATCCTTGTTATGTATCTGCTGGTGTCATTAGACAATGCATGTGTGGGTAGCCTGTGTCACCTGCAAAACAAAAGTGGGGGAACACATATCAAAAAGGGGGTTTGATTGCTCAGTAATATCTATACCATTCTACAGATACTGAAATACCTATGACTAGGACCAGTGAAATGCTTTGCACTTACCATCTTCATGAACATGAGAAATCTTACTATGCAGAAAGAAAGCATCAGCCTGGGACAGGAATGTGATACAAAAAAACTTCAGTAAGAGGGAATGAATAAATATTTGGGAATTGATGAAGGATCAAAAAGAAAAATGTGAACAGATGAGAATAAAACTTAGTAAGGAATGTTTTAGAAAACTAAAATTAATACTGAAAACAATGCTGACATCTAGGAACAAAGTCCAAGCTATAAACCAATTTGCTCTTCCTGTCCTAACTTTGGAGTGACTTTGACTGACCCCATAAGGTGTTGGATTGGTTGGACAGGAAAACAAGAAGGATGCTTCATGCTCATCAATGATTTATAAAAATCAGTGTGTACCAAGACTACATACTCCTCATTCTGAAGGAGGCATGGGATTCCTCGAAATTGATTACATGTATAGAGCTGCAATTGTAGAACTGCATACATATCTGCTGACCTCACATGGCCCAAACATAGTGAAAGTTTTAAAACATGAGGAGAATAAATCTAAGCTTACTTCCCTGCTTAGATAGAAGCATATCAGTGTCAAACAGAAATGGAAATTAAACCAGTATCACACAGAAATCAGGCAGCAAATGAATGTGCCAAAAAAAAATAAAAGAAAGAAGATAAGGTGAAGGATCAGATGAGAAAGCAAGAAATGTGAAAAATGTATAAATATAGTTGCAAGTATAGAAAACTCTTGGAACAACCTCATTTTCATCAGGACAGAATGCAGGAATGGTTAAGAAGAGATGCATTTAAAACAAAAGTTGAAAGTTAAATATTGGTAGCCCAAGGCAGTGGACTACATACATATTGGTTTACAAAGCCCATTGAACATGTGGGAGGAACAGACAAATGTAGGTTTTGTAAAACAGAATTGGAAACAGTTGCACATCTTGTTGCTTGATTGTGATATACTAGGCAGAAAGGCATAATAATGTGGCAAGATGTTTGCATCAGGAATTGTGCAAACATTATAATTTTGAAGTTGCTGAAAAACTTTGGAAACATGACCCACAAAGCATTGCAGAAAATAATGAAGTTTGTATAACATGGGATCACCCATTACCAACAGTTCAAAAAATAGATGTGAGAAAACCAAGTTGTGCACTTGCCTTGCTTCATTTAAAAAGTTTTAAATTGCTAATTTTGTAGAGTTTTAATTGCATTTACTGTATAGGGTTACACACTCAAGTGCATTAGCCTTTTCTGTGTTTATTTACTGTATTATTGCATTATGTTTTAACCAAAAACAAAACAAAAAAAAAACAAAGAAATACTATCTTGTTTGCTCGTTTCCCGCCTTTCCTAGTTAGTATAGTCCATATCCCAGGCCTTGCTTGTCTCAGGACTTTATTTTCTGTGCTCAGAGCTTTCCAGACCTTGCTGTGACAGAGGGAAGTCCTACTGCCTACCAGTGGGACTGGTGAGCATTGTACTGCCTATCTAACGCTAGAGGAGTGGTTTCCAGCTCTGAAATTGTAATTTATTAGCCTTTTTGGGCTGATTTCTATCCCTTTCAACTTTCTGGCTTAAAAACGCGTGTGTTTGCACATTTTTCACATCATGCAGCACCGCGAGGCTACATTTAAACTATTCTAGGTGCCAGAAAGTGTGCTCTTCAAATTTTCCCTTAGAACTAGCTGGTTTCTCAGTAGTAGCACTAAAATCTGAACCCCTGTGACTAGCACTTGCTCTAGAACCTGCTGGAAAGCACTAGGAAGCCTGAAACTGATACAAGCACTCAACTCTCCTTGTCAATAAGGAGAAATTAATCATAGGCACTAAACAGCCTATAATTGCAAAGTACCTTGCAAAGTAAGGGAAAACAGCTCTTGTACTTTACAAAAAGCACCTAAACAGGCATGTCCAAGGGTCAGCTTCTGGTGATTTCTCTTGCCCACCTGGTGAATCGGGGCATATTGGGGCAATGCAGCAACTGCCTCATGTACACAGACAACCATCTCCTCCTGCACTCAACACTACAACCTGTGAGAGATGCACTTACATAGCCAAACTGGAAGCAAAGCTCTCTCCAGCCAAGATTGTGCTAGACAGTCAAGAGAAGAAGGCTACACCTGCACTAGACCTTAAGCAACACATAGTCCTTCAAAATCCACACCATCAACACCCACACATAGCAACACTAAACCCACATATGTGGAGGCCCTTAACATTAACCTATCCAAGCAACAAGGACCTCTGAAGCTGAAATGCAAACAAACACAAGTCACAACCAAAGTGAGACATAGCTCACAACACCAGTGTGCCAGCCAACAACAGCCCCTAAGGCAAGACAATGTACCCAACACTATAGTCATAGGTGACTCTATAGTCGGGCACACTGATGTCCCACTTGTCAGGCTGAAAAAGGAGAACATTACAGTCAGCTGCCTGTCGAGTGCCAGGATCCACCACATAATGCATGCACTCAAGTCACTCCACAACAAGTACAAATATGACTCTGTCATTGTCCATGTTCGAGTGAATGACTTGAGACATACCTCCCTGGACTACATGAAAAGAGACATAGAAGAGCTCTCGGATCATGTGGCCCAGGCAGGTATGACCCTAGCCCTGAGTAGCATCCTGCTATCACCCAGAATGATACCACAGTATAAGAATAAAAATGATTGACTTCAACAATTGGCTAAGCTTCTGGTGTCATTCAAAGGAGATGGGAAGACATGATCGACAAACCAGGATGCTTTGCCAGAGATGGTCTGCACCTGTCACCCCTGGGATTCAGGTTACTGGCTAAAGCTCTTGTCACCCCTACAGTGCCTTTTTTAGGCAGGGTTCAAAGGGTAAAACCACCACCGTAACAGATAACAAGCATGCAAAATCTGAAGGTAATGCTATTCAATGCTAGAAGTCTAAACCTCAAAATGCACTCTCTCGAGGCACTCCTAAAAATGGAGAACATCGACATCTGTGCAGTAAATGAGACCTGGTTCAAGGCTTCAGAGAGCACCCTTGCAAATACCAGGCTACAACTCTTACCACACTTTTCGGCCACCAAACCAAGACTGAAACACTAAAGATGGAGGAGTGTCCATATTCCTCAAGGATATTCACACCTCCAGACTAGTTGCTCAACACAATGCATCTGAAATTCTCCAGGTGCAAATAACACTGTTTAAGACTGCAATCCAAATTGTAGCTTGCTACAGATCCCCCACCATACCCCAAGATTCTCACTACACCCTTCTAAACATACTGGAAAATATTATGATACAACAAAACACCCAGTTCAACTACCCTGCCATTAACTGGGAAAACTACTCAGGTACCAACACCTTTTCCTAATGGTTCTTGGAATTCGTAAATTCCAATGCCCTGAATCAGCTAATCCATTGTCCCACCAGGTGCTCCAATATCCTAGACCTGGTCATTTCCAACATGGGAGATAGATGCTCCACACCAGTGGTCACCCCCTCATTGGACAGGTCTGACCATAAGCAAATCACCCTTGACATCCACATCCCACCCCCACCCCCAGTAAGGAAACCTCCATAAAAAACTTCTGCAAAACCAACTTCATGCTACTAAAGTCAGAAGTGACAGATGGGATCTGAAAGTCTGACTGCTGAATCCTACACTAAGGCACTGTACGAGCACATCCACTCGTGCATGAATCGCGTCATCCCAAATAGAACCAAGACGGTCTCCTCCAAAAAAAGAAAGCCAATCTGGTGGTCCCCTGCCATAAACAAACTATACAACAGAAGGAAGAAACTGTTGCAGAGAAGAGGAAAATCCCAGGATGCAAAAAACTCCCTTACCAGCCTCAGTAAGAAGCTGAGATCCCTCATAAAATCCTCCAAAGCTAGTTACGAAAATAAAATTGCCAAAGATTCCAAAGACAACCACAAGGCATTCTATAGTTATGTCAAGAATCTAAATGGCAATGCTCAGATCTGCTCTGAGCTACAACAGAATGGCATTAAATATACTGATCCCAAGGATATTGACAATATCCTGGCAGATCGATTTAGTGCCAACTTCACCCCCCAACCCCTAAAGAGCCCATCTCAATACCAAAAGATTGCCAAATTCCGGTAATCATAGCCACACAGGTAGAAACCACACTCTCCAAAGCTAGGAATACAGCATCCATGGGGCCAGATGACATCCTGGGCTGTGTACTACATGAACTATAAAATGAACTGGCACCTTACGTAAGTGTCATGTTTAATCATAGCCTCACCCCAGGCTTCGTGCCCACTGAGTGGCGCACAGCTACAGTTATCCCACTCCACAAAGGGTGATCCACCTTGGATCCTAGGAACTAATGTCCCATCAGGCTGATGAGCCTGATCTGCAAGGGCATGGAACACATTATCATGGAACTTATAAACGAAGATAATCTCCTGAACCTAATTGACATCTTCGAATCAGTCCCCAGAGCTGAGGACGAGGGTAAGGTGGTCCACACAGCCTATCTGGACCTCGCCAAGGCCTTTGACACCATTCCCCACTCGGGAATCATAGATAAACTTACTAAGCTGGGCATAAATCCCTACTTCACTCGATGGGTTGCCAACTGGCTTACTGACAAAACCCAGACTGTAAAAATAGCCAACTCCAAATCCAGCTCCAGACAAGTGACAAGTAGAGTACCTCAGGGTTCAGTCCTGGGACGGTTCTTGTTTGGCATCTACTTCTCTGAAGTACAGGCCAATGCTAAGGGACTCTGGTTAACAAAGTTCACAGATGACTGCAAACTGGGAGCCATTATTGAATCCCCAAATGATGGGGATATTCTACAAAAGGGCATTACAGAAACATATGCTTGGTGCCAGAGCCATGGGCTCAAGCTTAATGCCAAGAAATGTATAGTTATCGTCTTTGGGAAAAAAACATGTACCCATGAATTACCACATAGGTGGCAGTACACTAAACACCGAATGTGTGATGAGAGACTTAGGGACACAGGTGGACAGTGGCCTCACCTTCAATAACCACATCTCAACAACAGTTAGGAAATCCTTCTCTGTGGCACACCACATCACTAAGGGCTTTTCATCCAGAAAAAAGGAGGTCATTGTCCCACTGTACTCATCCCTCATAAGACCCATTATAGAGTACAACACCCCATTTGGTATGTACCTCACAAGACATCTGCAACAGCTGGAAAGGCTACAGAAATACCTCACTAAAAGAATCACAGGCCTAAAGCAGATGCCCTATGCTGACTGTCTAAAAAAACTCTAGCTATACTCTGTGGCATATCGTCTACTCAGAGGTGATCTCTGCTTAACACACAAGGCCACGTCAAACCCTGAGCTGTTGGATATGCTCCACTTAAAGAAATCTCAATCCCTCAGAGCCACACACTCCAGGGATCTAAACCTTGTCATCACAATGAACAAAACATGATGGAGGGATAGGTTCCTGACCCAGAAACTACCCATACTCTGGAATAGACTATCCATGCATGTCAAGCAGAGCATCTCCTTGGCCCTCTTCAAAAGGAACCTTGACAAATGGATGGGAGATAGGAAAATCACCCCAAGGATCATGTCAGTCACCCTGCTAGACAGGAGTCCAGGGAAGTAAATATTGTGGGAAGAAATATCCTGGGAATTGTTATGGCTAGGCTTGTATAGGCCCTAGGGCCAACAGTCTAGTACCAACCTATGAACCTATGAACCTATATAGTAGACCATGAAAAGAAGACAAAAGTAGCATTGATCACTGAAATAGTTGCACCCAGTGACTACAATGTCTTATGTACAGAGAGACACAAGGTAACAAAATACCAGGATTTGCAGGCAGAAACAAGGAAAATGTGGAAGAAGGCTACCTAGACAATTCCAATAGTAGTAGGAACAATGGGTCTTGTAAAAAAGAATTTACTGTCATACTTTGATATGTTACCAATGCATGTAACTCTATATGAATTGCAGAAGGAGTCAATACTGGGCACACTGCGGGTGCTGTAAAAAGCACTTCTGGCTAACACCAAAGATTGAAACAATACTAATTTCATGAACTTAACCATACTTTAACTTAGGAATGGAGTCTATTTCCTTCATAGTATTAGAAACCCAAAAGACTTGGAGAAATTAAAAATAGGAAGAGGTGGTAGAATGAGATTTTATGTTAAATATGGGAATCATACACATTTCAGCATGCTAGGCTGACCTGTTGGTGTTGCACCCCCATGTATCATGCACTACCCAGCAATTGACAGAATGGTGACCCTTCTTGTCCCAATACCACAACCCCTTGATCCTGATGGAGCCCTAATAGCAACTTAGGTGACATCCTGTACAAGACACATATAGTATTAGCTAAGGTATGGGTTAACACTGGGAAATAGATGTACTGCTACAAATGAGACAT
This sequence comes from Protopterus annectens, assembly GCF_019279795.1. NCBI lineage: Eukaryota > Metazoa > Chordata > Ceratodontiformes > Protopteridae > Protopterus > Protopterus annectens. The sequence continues at coordinate 289,676,861 of NC_056741.1, read as the reverse complement.
TAGTATGTTAAGGAAAAGCTGAAGTATTTTTGATGCAGAAGTTTGTGACATACCTGATTTATCCCCAGTTTATCTCTGAAAGGTCTCTATGGCAAATACAGTGAAGGTTATATATACATTGGTATCCACAGGTATAGGAAGTTCACACATTCCCTCATTTCCTGTCTGTGGGTCATACAGACTCACTAAAGCCCCAACTATGACAGTATCCACTCTAAAATTGTCCAAGATTTCCTGATCAGTAAAGTTAAGATGGGTCAGACCTTGCCTATATCTTCGCCTTCTCAGACAGTGAGCAACGCTGGGCTCACCTGGTTTTGGTGTGATTGAGACTAGCACCCCAGACTGGGAAACAGCTAAGCTGGCAGGAAATGCAAACTTCTTCATGCATTGCAAAGTGGATGGAAAACGTTCAACTTCACTTTTTATAAGCCTAATGTGCTTGGTGTAGATGCACATTAGAAAGCTAATATCAATCACTGAAAGGTGGGAAAGACCAAATTTACATAAGATAGACACAGATTTCTTTTTACATATTCCTCATTTGTATCTCATTATTAATTCACTTTCATACAACTTTCTCAAATTGGTTCAAATAGCTACGCTCAGCTGAAGTGTTTGAATTGATGCCTAATTGTGTTTAGGCACAACTAATGCAAATTCCTGCTACTCCTAAGCATAATGACTAAAAATGCCAGCTGATATTTCATCTACGGGAAGTAACTTTAAACAATGACAATGTTATAAAGTTAAAATTACATCGTGATGTAGGATATTTAAAATAATTTCAGCTGGCATTAACAGCCTAGAAGCATGATATTAAATAGCTGGAACAATGCCCAGAATCGTCAGAAAATAATTTAGAAGCCATAAGCTACTTTTGATAAATCTATATTAGAGAAAACAGTATTAACTCATTCACTCCAATGGAGCTCAGGAAGTTTGCACTGTAACTTTCAATGGGTGGAGCCTAAGCTTTTTGACAGAATCAAATTATGTCCTCATATTTCAAATAACTGTTCAAATCTCTGGAACCACAGTGGTTATGAAAGAAGTATAAATGGTAAACTCTTCAGCACAAACTTTTTTTTTTATAATGGTAGTGTCTTCTGCATGGAGACATGCGTGAATGGACGTACCTTTGTTGAGGGTTGTGAGTCAGGGCTGGCAACTTGGCACGTAAAAATCAACTGCCAATCATTAGCGGACCGGAGTTCTGCTGTGGAGACCCCTAACCGGGAAAAGCCGAAAGACACAACAAGTATTATTTAGGTTCTGGGTCTTAAATCAAATTTTATAAGTCTCAGTAAACATAGTAACTATTACATTTGTAATATTTTCTAAATAACTTACAGTATCTCAGCAACCACTCAAGTTACATGCATACTGTCAGCAGCATTTTTTTTGTCTAGCTGAGAGCATTAATACGAGGCTAAAGAGTTCTGTCTGTGTTACTTGTCTATTGAGATATTTAGACAAATGTGAAAATTATATCTATATAAATTAATATCATAAAAAGTTAATATCTATTTACCTGCACAAGACAGAGGTCAAATATTAATGTAGACGAGTTTGCCATTGTATAAGCTTTAAGATGAAATCTTTTAAAGCCTTGAACATTGCATGGTTTTGGAATTATTGATGCACATACGAACAAGCAATATTTGACGCCTAGAGACTTCAGTAGGAGTTAACTGCAGATGCACCTGGAGGCGTCACTCAGATGTAATGAGTCTGTGTAGTCTGGGTAGACTGTGTTCAAAGAAAAAGACACAGGTTAGATATACTATTAATAATATTATTATTTTCTAGCATTTAAAAAAACTACAATCAACTTTAACTAAAGTGTATTTTCAATACATCAATTTGAAAATTGTCCCCAACTGCATTCATCATCATCATCTTTCGACTTTTCCCATTAGGGGTCGCCACAGCGGATCATCTCTTTCCATTTCTTCCTGTCCTCTCCATCTTGCTCTGCCACACCAACCGCTTGCATGTCCTCTCTCACCACGTCCATAAACCTTATCTTAGGCCTTCCTCTTTTCCTCAGACCTGGCAGCTCCATCCTTAGCATCTTTTTACCAATATACCCATCATCCCTCCTCAGCACATGTCCAAACCAATGCAATCTCGTCTCTCTTGCTTTGTCTCCAAACTGTCCAACATGAGCTGACCCTCTAATATACTGATTCCTAATCCTATCCATCCTAGTCACACCGAGTGCAAATCTTAACATCTTTAACTCTGCCACATCCAGCTCTGATTCCTGCCTTTTTGTCAATGCCACTGTCTCCAATCCATATAACATAGCTGGTCTCACTACCCTCTTGTAGACCTTCCCTTTCACTCTTACTGGTACCCGTCTGTCACAAATCACTCCTGACACTCTTCTCCACCCATTCCACCCTGCCTATACTCTCTTCTTCACCTCTCTTCCACATTCACCATTACTCTGAACTGTTGATCCCAAGTACTTAAACTCGTCTACCTTTACCAGCTCTACTCCCTGCATCCTCACCATTCCTCTACCCTCCCTCTCATTTACACACATATATTCTGTCTTAGCCCTGCTGACCTTCATTCCTCTGCTCTCTAGAGCATATCTCCACCTCTCCAGAGTCTCCTTAACCTGATTCCTACTCTCACTACAGATCACAATGTCATCTGCAAACATCATAGTCCACGGGGCCTCCTGTCTGATCTCATCTGTCAACCTGTCCATCACCACTGCAAATAAGAAAGGACTCAGAGCTGATCCTTGATGTAATCCCACCTCCACCTTAAATGGATCTGTCACTCCCACTGCAGTCCTCACCACTGTCACACTACCCTCGTACATATCCTGTACCACTCTTACATACTTCTCTGCCACTCCCGACTTCCTCATAAAATACCACAACTCTTCTCTAGGCACCCTGTCATATGCTTTCTCCAAGTCTACAAAGACACAATGCAACTCCTTCTGACCTTCTCTGTATTTCTCCAATAACACTGTCAGAGCAGACATGGCATCTGTAGTGCTCTTTCCTGGCATGAAACCATACTGCTGATCACTAATCATCACCCCCCTTCTTAACTTAGCTTCTACTACTCTCTCCCATAACTTCAAGCTGTGACTGATCAATTTTATCCCTCTGTAGTTACTGCAGCTCTGCACATCACCCTTATTCTTAAAGATAGGTACCAAAACACGTTTTCTCCACTCCTCAGGCATCCTCTGACTTTCCAAAATTTCATTAAACAATCTAGATAAAAATTCCACTGCCATTTCTCCTAAGCACCTCCATGCTTCCATTGGTATCTCATCTGGGCCAACAGCCTTTCCATTCTTCATCCTCTTCATAGCTGTCCTTACTTCCTCCTTGCTAATCTGTTTCACTTCCTGATTCACTATCCCCACATCATCCAACCTCCTCTCTCTCTCATTCTCTTCATTCATCAGCCTCTCAAAATACTCTTTCCTTCTACTCAACACACTCTCCTCTCTTGTGAGTACCTTTCCCTCACTATCCTTTATCACCCTTACTTGCTGCACATCTTTCCCAGCTCTGTCCCTCTGTCTAGCCAATTGGTACAGGTCCTTTTCTCCCTCTTTAGTGTCCAATCTGTCATACAACTCTCCATATGCCTTATCCTTAGCTTTCGCCACCTCTCTCTTTGCCATGCACCTCATCTCCTTATACTCATGTCGACTTTCTTTATCTCTTTGACAATCCCACTTCTCCTTTGCCAGCCTCTTCCTCTGTATACTCTCCTGTACTTCCTCATTCCACCACCAGGTCTCCTTGTCCTCCTTCCTCTGTCCAGATGTCACACCAAGCACCTTTCTAGCAGTCTCCCTTACTAGTTCTGCTGTAGTTACCCAGCTATTCGGTAACTCTCCACTGCCTCCTAGTGCCTGTCTTAACTCTTCCCTAAACTCCACTTCACAATCACCTTTTTTAACTTCCACCATTTAATCCTTGGCACTGCTTTCACACTCCTCCTACTCTTAACTGCATTAATGTATGCAAATCACTTTTTAAAACCAGGTGAGAAAAAATATCAACCACATGCTTACCACACTAGATAAACATGTTAGGTGAAAAGTTTGAGATGCAAGAGCAACTATTAAACAGAGAAATGAGTTATAGTGAAAATTGCAAACAAACCTGCATCAGAAACTTTCCTAAAACATGTTAAAAAAAAATTACACTGCATCTAAAGTTAAGTTGAATACAATTATACCAAAGCACTGGAAATTGCTTACCTTATTAGACTGCTCTTTTTTAATCAGAATATTTCGTAGGACCATTCAAGCCATAGTGGGTGGGGGTGGGGTGGGGATTAGTACAGAGATGAATCAACCGTGGCCTTAGCTGTATCAGTGTCCTCAAAGAATCAGTTAATGGAAACCATTGACCTTTATATTTTTAATTATTAAGAAAGCGAAGTACGCTAGGAAACAAAATTAAAAAAGACCTGCAAGCCCTGTTTTGAAAAATACAACTTAATAAATATTATTAAGTGCAAAAAATTTCCATCTTAATTTCCATTTCCTACCTAAAACAGTAGCCTCACTTTGAATATAACATTACTTAGCATTCTTTATCTTAAATGTATATATTGTAAATAGCTTTCCAACTGTCTTCCTGCCCCTTTCTGTGGAAGATTCTCTCTATTGGCAATTCTTAAACTTTGATGCTTATTAACTAAATCACCCTCACTTCTCATCCTGAATGAGGATGTATACACTTTTTATCCTGAATGGTGATGTATACACCCCATCTTCTCTAGTTCTTTTCTGTCTGTCTCATCTCGATACTTTTTAAATAATGTACTTTCCACCTACATTCACCCCTCTATGCAAATTTGTGTTTACAAAAGTCATTCTATAACTACATTCTAATGAATAACTACAGTCAAATGAATAACTGTTATTTTACAACCTTACTCTCATCATCTACCTCCTCAGTGCAACTAATCATCTGTCTCAACTTGTCCCAATCCTAATACAAATGTATGTATGAATATAACGTACATATGTATGTATGCAATAAATGTTGCCATTTTCGGACTGTACCCTGATATGTTTTACTATGTAATATAACTTTTTGCTTATTGTCACTGTGTATTATAGATATGTAATAATACTTTATTGCTTATTGTTACTGTGTTTTTGGAGCTTTTCTCCCCGGGCCTCCACTGAAAATGGGCTCCCTGAACCCAGTGGATCTCCCCGGTCATCAAACTGGAAATAAATAAATAAATAAATTTAATTTCATATCACGAGCACACTACAGTGAGGTATGAACTGTATGTATACAGTGTCTTTTACCAACATTGAACCAGACTGTTTTTCTTCAAAAATTATAGTGGTTTTTATTTTATTAAAAAATACTGGGTTCAACAACTTGTGATTGTTGTTTAGATAATGTTATTGTTTAGATAATGTTATTATTATTTATTTATTTATTTGTCATTTGTTAACCAGGTTACCTCAACTGAGCCAAAGACCCATTTTCAGTGGAGACATGAGAAAGCTCCAAAAACATGTGAAAAATCACATAAATACAAGACTGTACAAATGAAAAAATTGCATAAATTCAAGATTGTATAAATTGAAAATATACAGTTACATAGAAAGTTTATACGGGTCAAATGGCATATTATAAAGAGTAGAGATAGACTTTAACAGAAAATGAAATGTAAGTCTCCAGCAACAAGTCAATGTCTGTTGGTGTTGCATTGTATTACAGAAAACAATCTAGACAGGCAACGTAGCAGGGAAGTGATACAATGTACATAAAATATATGTACAACGAAACAGCTGATAGTGGATAGAAATTGTATTAATCACTCGGACGGATTAATATATTAATATATGAACCTACAGGTTTGTTTGTTGACAGTGTGAATTCTGGATTTTCAAACAAAAAGGCACACATTTTATTTAATTGTGAATATTTACATTAAAAATAAATGGGAGCAAGATCATTATATGTTATGGAAACAAATATCTGCATTTAAATTGTTTACAAAAAATATTTGCATTGTGTAACTTAACGGTAAATATTTTTCATACAGCTGTTACATAAAGGATATCTCAGATGTTTCAGCAGAATGAAAGGTAAAAAATATCCCATTTTTCTGAATCATAGTGTAATATAATTCAAGAGATCTAAATGCAAGCATTGGCTGGTGATAAATCTAGCAAATAATTCTGACTGAGATTACGCCTGTGGAAAATTTGAAGAACATCTTGATTTTATGGAGCGTTGTCATCCTTTCTTGTCTTGCGTCCTTAGCTGGACTAATGTCTATATTTAAATGTTATGTTTTTTAACTGTATAATGCAAATAATACTTAATGTGGAACTTTTCTCCCCGGGCCTCCGTTGAAAATGGACCTGTGTCCAGTCGGACTCTCCCAGTCAACAAATGTAAATAAATAAATAAATAATGAACTCCTTTAAAATGTAAGCCTTATTTCTGTTGTTATTGTTAGAAGCAATTTTATACAGGAATTCCTGCAATACATTTAGAAGGAATGTTGACTGGTTCCTATCACTGAATGTTTTAATACAATGCAAAAATTTACAAAGTGAAAAGGATCCCCTAATAAAATTTATAGTAACAAGAAGTAAGATTTATGTTTTATAGCCATGTCAGACAAATGATGCATGTCTAAAACTTAAGCTAGGAGTGTGGATGTCTTATTTAAAGGTACTACCCAACTTCACATTTGTTTCATAATGTATTCTTACACAATTCTACACAAGTCCATGGACAGAAAGGTGAAAACCTTAGGCTAGATATTCTGTCACATATTCACAGACTTAAGCAGGTATGGAAAACTTTAAAACTAGAACATGTTTTCCTCATTTTGGTCTTACAGATAAAAGTAATGACTTCCTACCCTGTATCTACTATGCAAACTTTGTAATAAAATATTTTGTAGAAGAGATAATATATGCATTTGATTACCTTCAGATGCTTACTAGAAGATTTTTTTAACAACTACTGTTTCTTTGGCTAATTAATTTTATACATCATTGTGCAATCCCCATGCATGGTACATCTTTCCCTTCCCCTGATGGCTGACCATAGGATCATAGAATCTTAGGAGGTTACTAGGCTATTGGCCCTAAGGCTTCTACAAGCCAAGCCATGTTATACCATTGTTCCGTTATAGACCAAGATATATAGTCTATGTTTGCGTGTGAATCTAAGATCAGTACTGGCTGCCCCTGTATAAGGGGATATAGGTGAAACCCCCAGCATAAATTCATGGTTTCCCATCCAAATGTCCAGATTACACTTAAATACGGTCATTGAAAAGATCAATTTTTCATGAATTGTGAGTTTGTTCCAGAGGAGTGGCAACCTCTGGGAGACATATCTGTCTCTCCAGCATGTCCTATTAATATTGCAGGCCAGGTTAAGATCCCTAGAGCAAGTGAGCTTTGTCCCTTTGGATTTGCAGATGTGCAGCAGCTTCATCAAGGTAGGGTCTGAGCCTGCTCTGTGGGCCAGGCACAAGTCTACTCTGAGCAGTCTATATGATACTAAATAAACTGCTAGGACCTTCATTCCCTCCATGTAGGTCATATGATGTAGGCCTTGAATTTTCTTGGTGAGAAACCTCTGAGGTCTCTCCAGATGCCGCAGATGTCTGCTGAGGTACATACAGAAGGGAGCATTGTACTCTATTATTGGACTGATGAGAGCTGAGTACAAGGGATTTATAACCTCCTTAGCTTTGGATGCTATACCCTTGCATATGAGGTGTGCAATGTAGGAAGCATTCCTTACTACTGTGGACACCTGATGATCAAAATTAAGGCTAGTAACTTGTGTTCCTAAATCTCTGACCACTGGGTTTGAACTTAGGGGCTATTATTAATGTTCTAATTAGTAGTGGTATATCCTTTGCTGAAGGGGATGATAATGCATTTTTTTTGCATTTAGTTTAAGTCCATGGCTTTGACACTAATCATTTGTCTGTGTAAGCCTATTTTGTAGTATGTTGAGATCTTTGGGGGATTCAATGATTGCACCCAGTTTGCAGTCATCAGCAAACGTGTTAAGCCATAGGCCATCTATTTTTGTCTGGACTTCTGAAAAATAGATACCAAACAGTAAGGGGCCTAGCACAGATCCTTGTGGAACACCACTGGTAACAGGTCTGCTAGTATACGTGGCATCCCCAATTTTGACATGTGTTCTGTTTGTGAGACAGTTGGCAACCCATCTAGTGACATAAGGGTTAATTCCCAGGTGGGTGAGTTTCTCAATGATGTCTGAGAGAGGGATTGTGTCAAAGGTCTTGGCTATGTCAAGATAGGCAGTGTGAACCATTTTGCCTTCATCCAGAGCCTTGGCGACATTCTCAAAGAAGTCCACCAAGTTTAACAGGCAAGAGCTGCCCTTAACAAAGCCAAACTGTTCAGGTCAAGAGTTTGAAGGTCACCTATATCCTTGTTGATAAGGTCCATGATGATTCTGGTTAGGCTTATGGGAGAGAGCCTCTTTGTGCAAGGGGATTACAATTGCTGTTTTACACTCAGCTTGGACAAAGCCATTACTTAGACTGAGATTGAAGAGCATGCTCAGAGGTTCCGTTAACTCCTGATTTAGACCATTTAATAAACAGCCTAGGATATTGTCTAGTCCCATAGAAGCTGTGTTTTTGGTCTTGGAGAGTGTGGCTATGACCTGATCTCTGGAGATACTAGGTAGAGGACTGGTGACAGGTATGTTATGGGTTATGATTTGTGGGGACGGGGGGGGGGGGGGCTTGCCAAACCTGTCCACTTGCAGGTTGGCGATGTCCTCCTGATTTAGACCATTTAATAAACAGCCTAGGATATTGTCTAGTCCCATAGAAGCTGTGTTTTTGGTCTTGGAGAGTGTGGCTATGACCTGATCTCTGGAGATACTAGGTAGAGGACTGGTGACAGGTATGTTATGGGTTATGATTTGTGGGGACGGGGGGGGGGGCTTGCCAAACCTGTCCACTTGCAGGTTGGCGATGTCCTCCAGGTTCAGTATAAGAGGTACCAGCCACAGTTAGTTTGGCACAAAGATGAGCCTTCCCTTTTAGATTTTGGATCTAGCTAATGAATACTTTGTGATTTTCCTTAGCTAGGGATGCTAATTTAGTTTAATAATTAGCTTTAGAGGACTTTACAAAATGTCTAATCTACTTATGTATGCTTTGGAGGGAGTTGTTCATCTGTTGGGACTGTTCCCTCTTCTTTTTTGACAGCAGTTTCTTTCTCTTATTCTATAACCTGGATGTCCACTAGGGTTGCTTATTTTTTTCATGAGGATCTTGATTTGATCCATTCTGGTATGGCTATGTCTATACATTTATATAGCTGTTTATACAGAACATTTGTGTACACCTCAGTACAGGGGTCCTTGATGTCAGTGTTGGCAGGGGGTATGAAACTATTGATGCCATTACTCAGTAGGCTATAGTTTGCTTTGGAGAATTTTTTCAATCTTTTTGCTCCTGAGGGTGGGTCAAATATGATTGTTACTTCAAACTAAACTGATTTATGATTGGATTTTACCAGGAAGGTCTCCACACATGGGGTGGTACAGCCATCTCCCATGTTGGTGAGCACTATATAAAAGATGTTAGAGCCCTTTGTGGAGGTGCTGACTATCTGCTCCAGAGCATTTGCGTTTACAAAGTCCAGGAACCATTGGGCAAGTGGATCTGTGCTCATATATGTTATCCAAGTGATGAAAGGATAACGTCACTCATGACCAGGTTATTTGGCTGTAATGAGAGTGACTCAAGTAGATCCAGGTAGGTTGTGTGGTTTTCATGGTTCATGGTGGGGGACCTACAGCTAACAGTGACATGCATGGGGGGGGGGGGTCTTTCCTACAGTTAGTTGGACTTGGAGTAACTCTAGGGAGTCATATTGTTTAACCAGTCTAGAGGTGTATTTGTCATTAAGGAAGCTAAATACTCCTCCTCCCTTGTTTTTTTTGCATTCTTTTTGTGGTCTGAATGTGTGGAGGGCATTGTAGCCCTGCATGGCTGGAGTATTCTCTGAGGCCTTGAACCACATCTCTATGACTGTGCAGACATTAGCACCTTCCAGGGCGAGAAGTGTTTCAAGTGAGTGCAGTTTCTGATTTAGACTCCTAGCATTAAGCAGCATAACCCTGAGTTTGTTTCTGGAAGATATTTTTATGTCAGTAATTTTGCTGTTATGACATTGCCTAATAAAGGCACTATGAGGGAGGCAAGTATCTTTGACAGCAACCTAAAGCCTAGAGGTGGCAGGTGAAGACCATCTCTGGTAAAGCAACATGGTCTGTAGGGTCTATATTAGATCAGTGAATGCTGATTGATTGACCTTATGTAAGCGAAAGCTTGCAATCTCAAACTGTCAGATCAGCGATATTTTTTCCTAGGGAAAAAAAATCGCTGATCCAAAACACATACACACAACACAAGCACACCAAACAAACAGAAATCCACACACATACACCTAATATCTGACACCTAACTCTACACTAAACTATGCACACACCACTAACTGTCCACTTACCTTAACCCAAACCCTAACCCTAAGGTCCATCACTATCACACACTCACCTCACCCACTCCCTAACCCTTACTCACCTAAACCCGCCCTAACCCTCATGTTCACACAATCGCACACATACCTAACCCGAGCCCTAACCCTAACTCATCTAACCCACCCTAACACTCACATCCACGCAATTGTACACTTACCTGAATCTGACCCATAACTTTCCACCACAGCACTGAAAATACCGAAGCAACAGAAACGGACAACCAAATTCTTTCCCTAGGAAAAAATTCAGGTTTCTGTTGCTTAGATATTTTGAACATTCACTAAAATAAGGTCGATCAATCAGCGTTCGCTTGTCTAAGCGTTCGCTGATCTAATATAGACCCGGTCTGTAAACCATATCATTCCAGGCTGTCAGATACTGGATCTCCCTGGACTGACACCAGAAGCTAAGCCAATTGTTGAAGTCAATCATTTTTTGTTTGTATTGTGGCATCATCCTGGATGAGGGAAGAATGCTGCTTAGGGCTATACACATAGCTGCCTGGGACACCTAGTCCGAAACCACAGTCATGTCTCTCTTCATATAGTCCAGTGAGGTACATCTCAAGTCATTCACTCCAACATGGACTATGACAGAGTCATAACAGTACTTGTTGTTGAGAGACTTGAGTGTGTCCATAATTTGGTGGATCCTGGCACCAGACATTGAGCTGATCATGACCTTCTCCTTGTCCAGCCTAGTGAGGGGGGCTGCTGTGTGTGTCACTATGGAGTTGCCTATGACCAAGACATTTGGTTTAGATATGTTTTGCCTTAGGGGCTTACTGGGTGAGACACTAATGTGTGTGTGTTATGTGTAGTGGCTGCTGTTGGGGCTGTATTGCATGCAGAAGGTTTGCACTTGAGAGGTCTTTGCTCTTTTGGTATATTTCTAGTGAGTACCTCCACATATGTGGGTTTATGCATTGCGTGCTTGTTATGTGTGGTTCATAGGTTCATAGGTTGGTACTAGGCTATCGGCCCTAGGGCCTATACAAGCCTAGCTATAACAATTCCCTGGCTATTTATTCCCACACTATTTACTTCCCTGGACCCCTGTCTAGCAGGGTGACTGACGTGATCCCTGGGGGGAATTTCTTTTCTTCCATCCAATCATCAAGGTTCCGTTTGAAGAGGGCCAAAGAGGCGCTCTGCTTGACATGTATGGGCAGTCAATTCCAGAGTCTGGGGAGTCTCTGGGTCAGGAACCTATCCCTCCAGCATGTTTTGTTTATTGTGATGACAAGGTTTAGATCCCTGGATCGTGTGGCCCTGAGGGATTGGGATTTCTTTAAGTGTAGCATGTCACACAGCTCTGGGTTTGACATGGCCTTGTATGTTAAACAGAGATCGCCTCTGAGTAGACGATATGCAACAGAGTATAGCTGGAGTTTTTTTAAGGCAGTCAGCATAGGGCATCTGCTTTAGGCCTGTGATTCTTTTGTGAGATATTTCTGCGGCCTTTCCAGTTGTTGCAGGTGTCTTGAGAGGTACATACCAAATGGGGCATTGTATTCTATAATGGGTTTAATGAGGGATGAGTACAGTGGGACAATGACCTCCTTTTTTCTGGATGAAAAGCCCTTAGTGATGAGGTGTGCCACATAGAAGGATTTCCTGACTGTTGTGGTGATGTGTTTATCGAAGGTGAGACCACTGTCCACCTGTATCCCTAAGTCTCTTATCCCACTTTTGGTGTTTAGTGTACTGCCGCCTATGTGGTAATTCATGGGTACATGTTTTTTCCCAAAGGGGATAACTATACATTTCTTGGTATTGAGCTTGAGCCCATGGCTCTGGCACCAAGCGTCTGTTTCTGTAAGGCCCTTTTGTAGAAAGTGGGAGGTGGAGTGTGGCTGCTGACAACCTGCTTGGTAATTGGTTTGTTGTTATGTGAGACAGAGAGCATTGATTTCAGATTCATAGTATAAATACATCTCTCACGTATTGTATTTGTATGTAGTAGGCTGTCTGTATACATGAGGGAATTGCTACATTGCTTTAGGATGCCCATGTCAATCAGGCTGGCTAGAGAAATGGTGGGAACCTGACCTTCCATTATGCCTGGTTTATTCTGTAATAAGTGATGGAGAGTGGGTTAGATGGACTAGGTTCTGTTGTAGAACTGGTAAAATCAGCTAATCTATGGGAGGTTTAGGGGTAGAAACTTGTGCTGGGGCCTCATAAAGTACATCTGGGTGCAGCAGTGCACAACTGTGTTGCATACCAAGAAGCAGGAAAGCTCAGGAGGGTTTCCTAGCAGTTATCTAGGAAAATGTTGACTTTTAAGTATTTGCACCTATACACAGCAGTGTTAACCCTGGTTCTGAGGTGCGCAGCTATTCACAAATGCTGTGTTTAAATATCAACTAAGTAAAACAGTTTTCAAACAATCCAACCAATGGGAAAGCCAAAGACTGAACCTTGTTCCAACAATCCCCAGCTAAGGTGAGTCCTTGACTACACTCTTCTGCTACCAGGGTGCAGGAGGGCCCTTTTGATGTAAGATGGCTGGCATTAGTGCTCAGAAAATGCCAAACAGTCTAGATTCAGCAAGTGTGACTCTAGTTTATGCTATAAATTTTTCAAGTTCTGTAAATAGGCAGTGCAGAAAACACAGTCATAAACAATAAAAACAGTTTAAAGTAGGCAGCAAAACAGTTGTAAACAGTTTAAAAGGGCAAGGAAGGTTAAAAAAATATTTGTTTTTTGGTAGAATTCACAGGATGTGTTGGATTTCATTCAGATTGACTTCTGATCTCTGGCTAAGGAGGCCAAACTCTGAGCAGCTCTGGTAGACTGAGCACAAACCCCAGCAAACCCTGTGTTTAGATATCAGCTAAGTAAAACAGTTTTCAAACAATCCAACCAATAGGCAAGCCCAAGACTGAGCCTTGTTCGAACAGTCCCCGACTCAGATGGTTCCTTAACTACACTCTTCTGCCACAAGGGTAAAGGAGGGCCCTCTTATTGTAAGATATTGGCTTTAGTGCTCAGAAAATGCCAAACCATCTAGATTCAGCAAGTATGAAGTTACACTATGCTGTAAATTGTTCAAGTACTATAAATAGGCAGTGCAGAAAACACAGTCACAAACAATAAAACAGTTTAAAGTAGACTGATCACAAACCACAACAAACACTGTGTTTAAATATTAACTAAATAAAACAGTTTTCAAACAATCTAACCAATAGGAAAGCTCAAGACTGAGCCTTGTTCCAGCAGTCCCCAACTCAGATAGTTCCTTGACTACACTCTTCTGCCACAAGGGTGCAGGAAGGCCCTCTTAATGTAAGATGGTTGGCTTTAGCGCTCAGAAAATGCCAAACAGTCTAGATTCACCAAGTATGGTTACCATATGCTGTAAATTGTTCAAGTACTGTAAATAGGCAGTGCAGAAAACACAGTCACAAACAATAAAATAGTTTAAAGTAGACTGATCACAAACTGCAACAAATGCTGTGTTTAAATATCAGCTAAGTAAAACAGTTTTCAAACAATCGAACCAATAGGAAGGCCCAAGACTGAGCCTTATTCCAACAATCCCCAGCACAGATGGTTCCTTGACTACACTCTTCTGCCACAAGTATATAGGATGGCCCTCTTCATGTAAGATGGTTGCCTTTAGTGCTCAGAAAATGCCTAACTGTCTAGATTCAGCAAGTATGAAATTACCCTATGCTGTAAATGATTCAAGTACTGTAAATAGGCAGTGCAGAAAACACAGTCACAAACAATAAAACAGTTTAAAGTAGGCAGCGAAACAGTTGCAAACAATAAAAACAGTTTAAAGAAGGTGGAAAAGTAGTTGCAAACAGTTTAAAAGTGCAAAGAAGGTTAAAAAAATACTCTTTGATTTTCACTGCAACTCTAAAGATAAACAACAGATGTCCTGCTCCTTCACACAATTCGTTAACACTATTACTTCCTTAAGTGTTGATTCCTCCACTCATTTCCATATTTTTATTGCTTTTTCTTTACTATTATTAGTAACTATGTTAATAATATCTTTATATGTCCCTGGTCCTGGAGATGAAGAAGACCTGTTATTGATATGGGAATGGATACTAAAGTAACCTTGCAGCTCAGACATATTAAAGCAGATTCAATTGGATCTTATATTACTGAATAAGAAATATTTAACACATTTTAAACAAAGGTATTTAAAAAAACTGTAAAACCACAGTGGAGCCTAAATGTTTTCATTTGAATATGTATAAGTAAAAGACCTATATTGATACACCTATCTCAGTTTAACCCCAACACATCTAAAAGCATTTAATCTAAAACACAAAACTCTGAAAAAAACAAAAAAATAATAAAACATTGTTTTAGCAGAGGGAGGAGAAAGCCCCATTGCAACCTGAACACTGAATGCTACTCATGTATTCCAACTCCAAGACTGCACAACAGCGGGAAAACAGCGAACTCTCATAACCCGCTGTGTGTGATCTTACCAAGAACACCCACATTTCAGCATATCTATAGCTATGTACATGAGTCTACCCCAACATTCACTGACATATCACAAAACTAAATGTACATGGTCAAAAATATATTACTGTATGGCAGCGTTGATGTAATGCTTAAAATCCAAAATTACATACAATACTTAGACCAAATGAATAAACCCTAAAATTAGATCAAACAGATTTAGACCACATGCATGGAACAGTAAGCAAACTATTACATAGCACCATCTCATTAAAAAAAAAACTTTGAATAACATATTTAAAAAGTAAAGGTGAGATAAAAATGCAATTGGGCAGATCTGCATACAAAAGCTCAGAGCATATGTATTTATTGACATATTTATTTGACTTTTTTTACTGGTGAAAGTTGGAGTGGGCAAAGACTCTTTTCAGAGGAGGTCCTGGGAAAAAAGCTCTACATTAGATATATTTGAATAAGCTAACAGTACAGTAAAATTATACTATATATAACTTGATAGGTGATCATCATGTTATGTAAACTACATAATATTTACAATAGATTAAGCTTAGACACATAATGAACAAATAATATATATAGTATGTAAAACTCATCAACAGAACATTCAGCATTGGTTTAGAGTATATGTTTATACTCCAACTGTAATTTTAGTAAGGCATATGCATATTTTATCCGAACAGTTCAAATCACTTAAAATATGTAATGAGGAGATAACTATAATAAAACTGTGAGAATTTTATGATATTTCATTTGACTACATGAGGGAGTGACTTAGTAATGGGATGGGTACAGAGTTAATATCATTTTACTGATGGATATGATTTTATTTGGACTGTAAATTATAAATAAGATAACATTTAGTAGAAGGGGTCTTCGTAACAGAGTTATTATGCAACCACTTTCTTGAGCTGTAAGTTTTCAAAGAGATTTTCTGAATTGTACATAACACAAGATATTTCTGATACCTGCTATGGCAGAATTCCATAGTTTAACAATGTATGTAAATAACGTATATAGACTATGGACAGTCATCTTTATGATTTTTAGATTTTTTGAGCAAGTAATAGGTGCTGCTTTAGTGACTGTGGTTCTCTGTGGGGTGCTTCCCAGTATAGCAAATGCTTGGTAGCAGGACATCTGTCTAGGCTATAAAGACTATTGTGTGCAGTCTTGATAAGAGAATAGGCTGCATTCCATAGCTCCAGGCAATTAAGAGACTGAACTGCCACACAGTGCTGTGTGTGATTAATATGGTCACTTGCAACCTTTGCAGTTTTATTATATGATTGTTCCAGTTTAGCTAGATGAGAGGTTAATGAAAATTGATAAACCATATAGAAGGCTGTGATGCTGATAAGTCTGAGCTACATTCTTGGTATCACTTTATGAAGAACTCCCTTGGTTGTGGTTGTTTTTTGAACTGCATGCTGGATCTGCTGACAATATTAATCTGTGGTCTATTATTATTTCTGGTAGTTTTCTGTTTTTTATTCTGCACATTGGCCATTGGCCACTGTACTTGTCTGACTATTTTTAGCTTTCTTGTGTTGTTATAAGTTTCTCACCTTTTGCGCGGTGGTGCTGCTCATCATACAGCTATGTTTAACTGAACAATGTAAAGACGCAGGCACTCAGGACCTTAACTTTCTCTATATAGCTTACTCCACAAATTCCTAGTGTAGTTAACTTGTCAGTAGCTGTGCAGAGAGGTCCTGGTTTGCACTAAAGGACACAATGCTCTTTGTGTGCAGACTTAGATTGTTGATTTTAGACACAAAGCACTTGAGTAAATCAACTCCTAACCTCATAGGCATATTCCTCCCTCACCCACATTGATAAGAATCTGGAACCCTGTATGTGCAATTTCCATCTGTCTTTGTAGCTGGCTTGATTGAAATAGGTGAACTAAGACAATGTCAAAACTGTCTGTTGTATACTGACAACCATCTACTACCTAAATAAACTGACACAGTATGTGAGAGAGGTAGTTATATAATAATATTGGAAGCCAATCTTTCACACAAAGCCACTGCAGATAACAAGCAGTTTGCCAGTACCACACAACACTGCACTAAGGCAATCACACACATATCAGACCAAACACAAAGATCTTCATATCTAGAGGCACTTAAAAGTTAGCTACCTAAAACCACAAAGGCTTCATAAATGTAACCAAAGAAATAAATACTCTTAGCAACCTCATAAACACACAACACTGGGAACACACACCATGAAACCTACATCTAAGAAAATCACAAAATCTCAATTCAAAAGCCCATAAGACCGAACTCTACACAACTCAATATGTTAGTCATAGGTGACTGCATAATGAGACACACTGATACACCACTCAGCAGGCTGTAAAAAAAGGGTCACAGTTCCAGGATTTGTCACATCACACATACACTCAGATTTTTGCACTAAAAGTACTCATATGACACAGTTATAGTGCACACGGGTGTAAATGACTTGAGATATACCAGCCTGGACTATATGAAGAGAGACATAATGAATCTCTCAGAGTATGTGCACTAGGCAGGTAAGAATGTAACTTTAAGCGGCATTCTACCACCATCATGAATGATGCTGCAATACAAACAAAAGATTATTTACTTCAACAATTGATTTGGCTTCTGGTGTTATTCAAAGAGTATACAATATATATCAGACTGGCGGCAGATGGTAGACAATTCTGACTGCGTTGCCAAGTATGATCTGCATCTACCCCCAAGGCTTTTGTATATTAGCTAAAACAGAATCTTGATAACATAAAGGTTTTGCTACTCAATGCCAGGAGATAACAAATACTTCTCTCCATACCCAGAAAAACATCGCTATGTGCATCACCACAGAGATATGGTTTGAGGTCAATGACAGCACTCTATCAGGGCAGGGTTTCAATACCTACTACATGTGAAGGTGGTAGCGTCCCCATCTTCTGAAAAAGTTCACCTCCAGACTTGTTATGCAAGATAATGATCTGATCTCCTCCATAACCAACTTACTATAAAGAAAGCCCTTATCATATCATGGCTAACTAATGAATCTCATTTATGCCCCCCTCAACCCATACTTCCTAACTAACCAATATGGAGGCCCTGCACATTAAACTAAGCACCATTCTCCTAGGAGATTTCAACTATCTATTTAGCACCTGGGAGACCCACACATTCTCAAAGTTATATGCCCATAAAGTTTTGGAATTTACCAATACAAACTCTCTGGACCAGTCAGTCCATACCCTCAACCAGGGGATGAGAAAATTATGAACTTGGTCCTTACTAATATGGAACATCTTTGGTCCCCACCAATTATAACTTCCTCCCTGGACAAATCAGACCACACATCAGTTACATTATTCTGTAAGACTGAAGATGGAGGAATCTTCCAATACCTCAGTATTCAGAGATTTCCTCACTGACAGTTTCTGTAAAGCAATATTGCATGTCATCTTGCAGCTATTTAGTTGAAGAAGCAGCACATATTAATGTTGAGTCATCTGACTTATCAGAATAGATTTGTTGGGTGAGAGACTTGCATGCATTTTACTGATAAATATATTAAATAGTAAAGGTCCAAATACTGAACATTAGAGTACACCTACTGTTATTTTATGAGGGACTGACAACTCATCAGACCAGTGTACACAATGTGCCCAGTTGGTTGGGATTACTTTTAAACCAAATGATCATATTGTTTGTGAGGCCTACTTCCTTGAGTTTAGGTATGGGATGTGAAACTGTATCAAATTCTTTGGGCAGGTGTAAAAATTGGGATGCAATCATTTCTCCTTTATTTTGTCGTCATAAATCTAGTTTATGAAAGTTAGTAATCCAGTTATCTAATATGGTTTGGTTTAAACTGATGCTGTGTTGTGGAAAGTAACTTGTTCTCGGTGAGGTATTTATTTATTTATTGGCATTTGTTTACCAGGATAGTCCACTGGGACTTGAGAGCCCATTTTCAGTGGAGGCCCGGGGAGAAAAGCTCCAAAACTAGTAATAATATAAAACAATTAAAATATATGCAGGCAAGTTAACCTCAACAATTTTAAGGTACAAACAGTAGTGAATTCATACATAAAGGTATACATACAAAGAGAAGGTGAAATAACAGAGGAAAGAAAATTTAATTATTACATGGTGATTGACTTCAAAGGTTTAGCAAAAATTATGAAAATGAAAATCATGCATAACATTTAGGAGATACATACATGGATGTCAAGGATATGAAAACTTATCTTTTGGGGGAGGGGAAGTGGTGAAGGTAAAGAGGTAGAATTAGAGGAAAACAGAGATATACAGAAGATAGCAGATATCAGAAATATCTTGTCGTATGTACAGAGGGAGAAATAGTGCATGTATAGGTATAGAAAAAGAGAATAAAAGAGGGATAATTGCAAGAAATGGAGAATAGAAGGGGAAAAGAAATAGAAGATATAGAAGTGAGGATAAAGTTTGTTATAGGAATATGAGTAACTAGGTTATATGATAAGAGGCTAGTGTAAGGTGGGTAAAAAGTAGGAGTAGTTAGGTAGGAATATGGTTAGGCTTTAGATGCAGGGGCTATAGAACAGTTACAATTCCAAATGGAAGAGAGATAGTTATGTAAGGAACTTTTAAAAGGAGAAATTTGAGGGTTGGATCTAACAGTGAGAGGGAGGGAGTTCCACAGTCTAGCTATATAGAGTAGGAGTTTAAAAGTTGGCCAGCAGGATGTTTTTGTTTATGTATTTGCAATAGATGTTGACTCTAAGGTCTAAGGGACCTGTTGGGTAGGTAGTTGTTGAATAAAGAAGTGAGGGACGGACATACTGAGGGCTTATGTACTATTTTATGGGCTGAGATTAATTGAATATAGGAAAGATAATGTGGTAGTTCGAGCCAGTTTAGTGAGTGTAAAGCTATACAGTGATGAGAAGAGTAAGAAGCATTAACAGCAAACCTAGCCAGTTTGTTGTAACAGGTTTCTAATTTTGAGAGAAAAAGCAATGATACCACGAAGTATGGCTCCAAACAACATATACTATAAAACAAATACATTTTAGTAACTGGTAATCACTTTCACCACATAGTGTGGCTTCATCAGACCTTGAATACAATGTTATAAGAATTAAAAACAGCTTAATATACCCACAGTTAACGCTCCTACCTTTCAAATCACTAATCAATAACTTTCCACTTTGCTATGTGTCCTCACATATCATGAATGACGTCACCACATATCCCCTCTACTTTTTAAAAACATATTCTCTCAAAAACAACTTTTAACATAAAAACATTGCTCAAGTTGTATCACAGTATACACAGATACAACAAAATAAAAACTTTCGTACTAGCATATGGATAATTCATTTTAAAACATATTTAGACGCTGATAAAACAAGCCATCATCCTAATACACGCACTAGACAGCTACATTTATCAACAAGAACTGTCTATTGTTGTCATCAGTAGCCTAGCGAAAGCTATTGAAAACCATTCTCTCATCCTGCACTCTCATTCACATTATTAGGACATCACATTTGACTAAATCCAGCATTTTAAAGCTCACTGATAGTCATACAACATAGCGCCACTCCAGTACTAATATGCAAACAGGTTACTTTAAACCAGCCATTATAACCTGAGCATATAACCACATAAAAGACTTATAGCAGATTACAAATATAATCAATATAGTTAAAACACAGTATTTAAAAACCAGCAAGTAATTTATACCATACTATATTTCAAACTCATTATATTTTCATGTATCACAGCCATAATGGTGCACAATTGATAAGCCGATCCTATGGACAAATATCCAGGACATTATTTAAACATAGCAGCTTTGGCATCCTCATAAGCAAGCCTTATCTATATGTGACCGCAATCCTATGCAAATGTACCACCATGGGAGGCTAACAAGCAACCTGTTCAAATACTCAAGCTCAAGAAGAACATACAACACACCCCAGAGAAACGCTTGTTCAATCATATCCTCTAAATCACACTATATAATTGTCAGAGTACTTCTGAGGTGGTTCCCCAGAGCAAACAGGATCCAAAAATCAAAGGCAAACATCACATACATAATATCACTAAAAGGCCATTCATGTCAACATTCAACTAGTCCTCCTAAACCCTCTTTCTGTTATCATAATACACTATCACCTATCTATTGTAGAGTCATCTGATAGATTTTAAACAAAAAGCATGGAATTATAAAGCATGCTACTCCATATACTTTAACTTACCTAAATATTTAACAGTTCCCTGCTCTTTGTTTAAAATCTATCGGATGTGATATGTGTGATGTGCTGGAGCTTGGGTATAGAATCAGTAGAGCGGATGATTGTGGAGTCATCTGCATATTGGATAAAATAGATCCTCGGGTAAGAGATAAGTGTAGATTATTAATCTTCTTCTTTCGGCTTTTCCCGATTAGGGGTCGCCACAGCAGATCACCTTGTCCGCTCATGATTGGCAGTAGAGTTTTACAGTGTCGAGTTGCCAGCCCGGCACACAGCCTTCCACAGGAGGCACACACACACACATGCACTCACACCTAGGGCCGATTTTAGAGTGTCCAATCCACCTACAGCATGTCTTTGGGATGTTGGAGGAAACTGGAGACCCGGAGGAAACCCACACGACCACAGGGAGGACATGCAGACTCCGCACAGAAGGCACCCCAGCTGAGGATCGAACCGGAGAATCTCTTGCTGTCAGGTGACAACGCTAACCGCTGCACCACCGTGGCTGCCCTATAAGTGTAGATTATTAATAAAGATGCAAATAATAGGCAACCTAAAATAGATCCTTGGGGAACACAAGTAGGTTTGGGGAGATAAGAGGAAAAGGAGGAATTCCATCTGACTGCTTGTTGCCTATTAGATAGATAGCTAGAGGATCAGTTGAGTGAATGGGGGAGAGACCAGTTTGGGAGATTCTATCCAGAAGAAGGGGTGAGAAACGGTATCGAAAGCTTTAAACAGATCTGAAAAAGTAGACGAGACATACTGACCAAAGTCCGTAGCTTTGTTTATTATATCCAAGAAGGAGACTAAGGCTGTCATTGTGCTGTGACCTGGCCTAAAGCCATGCTGTGTAGGAGACAGAATATAATTATTGATGAGATAGTCAAGGAGTTGAGTCTATATACATTTTTCAAGAATCTTAGAGATAGGGGAGAGAATAGCGACTGACTGGTAATTTGAGAGGTCTGATGAGTCACCACCTTTGTGAAGGGGTAAAATATATGAAATTTTCCAGGAATTAGGGACATAAGATTCAAGAACAGATCTATTTATAAGCATGCTAATGGGATATGTAATTGCATCTACAGCTATTCTTAGTTATTCTGTGGGCAGATTATCAGCTGCATTGGAGCCTGGTACTTGAACTTGATAAGGTACTTCATCAACTCCTTGTGAGCATATGTTTGAAAGTATTTTAGATAGAAGTGACAAGATGGCTGTAGGTCTATAATGTGCTGGTTTAATCAATTTGCTACATTTATGTAAAGGAGTAACATAATTGTTGCAAGAATCTGGTGACTATTGCTTCACGGAGGCAATGATTTATAAGTAAAGATACTGGATATGCAATGGTTTCTGCAGATATTTTAAGATATTCTTCACACATTATTCGCTAAAGGAAAGGTGTTTTTAAGTTTCTGAATATTTTTTGTGGTGGTAAGAGTTATGGTAAGTGAAAAGATAGCAGTGACAGCATACATTGGCATTTTCCGATGTGTTGGGTGCATTTTCTTATTAAGGGAGTTAGCAACAAGTCTGTAGTATGAATTAAATCTGCACACTATGTTACAGCTTGTTTCATATGTGAAAAGGTGGGGTTGTGATTTTTGACAAGGTTGTATAAGTTTATTGACTGTTGACCAAAACTGTCTTATTGTGATTTTTTCTGTAGCCTAGTATAATAGTTTTGCTTAGCTTTTATGATGGTACTCTTAGGTTTCATAATTGCCAGTATTGTTGCAGTTTATTGTCTCTTTATAAATGTTTGTTTTTCCATGCATTATCTTTGTTCCACTTTAGATTTTTTTATTTCTGGTGTGGGCAGTAGTGCAGGATTTGCTTTTACTCTTTACTTACAGTGAAGTGCTGGGTCATTAAGTATGGAGGAAGGTTTTGTTGAAGTGAGTTATTGCATCATCAAATGACAGGGCTGGATTCATAAATGGCTACACTAAATGCTGCTATCGTGTACTCATAGAGGCATCCTGCGCACACAATGGTGTGCTATTTCATATTCGTTAAATAGCTGTACATTTAGTGTAGAGCGCAAAAAAAGTAAACAATGTCAGCATAAGTATCTGAATTACATGCTAATTAATCGATCCAACATGAAAAAGCTATTTGGTAAGCTATAAAGCAATCATGTACACTTAGTGTACCCATTTGCCCTGAAACCCAAAACTCTTTGGATTACAGCCACAATTACACTTAGAGAAAAAATCATGTTGTTGTTGTTGCTATCATTTAGCTGCATGTGCAACAGGCTTTAATTCAAGGTGCTGATGCTTCTGCTGCTGCCAGACCTCAGCCAGGAAGACCTCATTTGACCTGCCAAGGGCTGTATAACAGATATTGTAGAGTGATACCTCCTGTAAACAGTGAAAGCAGTAGACAAAATATGCAACCTCTGCCGTCCTCAGCTTAGGCCCCAGAGAAATCATGGAAAACCCCTCTCAACAAAGGTATGTGTATTATTATTTATACCAGTTGCAGGTCCTTTTCAGTGACCCACACAGGATATATTAGAGGTGTCAGGCCTCAGCCACTGGAATATTACATCAGTGCTGCAACGTGCAAGGTAGCATGTTTGTTTCTCATGCACTCCACAGGAAAGAGTAGGAATCAGGTAGGAATTTTATGCAGTGCATACTTCCCTGAAATTTGGGAGGCCATAGATTGCACACACACATGGAAATAAAAGCTCCACCCAATGAACATGTAATGGGGTACATTAACAGGACAGGATACCAGTCTTTAACCTTTCAGATTGCCCACAATGCCTAAGGGATCATCTACAATATTTGCGCAGGTAGCCCAGGCAGTTTTTTCAACTCATACATATCGGACACCTGTGAGTGGCACACAAGGTTTGTTAGGGATGACTTTCCACAAAATCATATAGTAAGGGATGCAGGTTATGCCCTGGAACCATGACTCATGACACCCATGAGATACCGAGACATCACCACTGAGCAAGGATACAATGATGCCCATGCTCAGACTAGGAATATCAAAGAATATGTTTTCAGTTTGTTAAAATCAAGGTTTCAGTGTCTAGATACCCCAGGAGGTGCTCTGCAGTACAACATACTAACTGCATATTGCACATTATCATTCTCAGGAAACAGCTTCAACAGGGACAACCAGGGGTAGGACCACATTTCCCAGTACCACAGGCAGGGTTAGCATCTTCAGCAGATACAGATGTGAAGTCTGATGGAGAACCACCAGCTGCAGATGGTGCTAGCAGTCATAGGTGTGTACAATATGCCATGGCTCTGGCTAAGATAAGAACATCACACACACTGAATACCTAAATGAAAGAATAACAGCCTCAGCACATACAAATATTAAATGCATGCCTTCCAAACAGCACAATCTTTATTCAGTCATATAGTGGTTGTACTTTGTTAGCATCAGGCACTGGCAAGCCCAAAGGCACCCCCAAGGAGACTGTGATGATGTGAGGTATTTCCAGCTCTGCTAGAAAGAGTAGGTCAGTGCATGTGTAACATATGCCAGCATAGCTAGCCGGAGTTTTATAAAGAAGTACATGTCATTTGAATATCAAACTGATTTGTACAAATGCTTGTGTTAAAAATGTATTTCTAAAGTTGCTTGTGTTAAAAATTCATCAACAGTGGGTCCTTCTGGAAAAAAAGAAACATACATTTATGTCAGACTGTATTGTTGTAATTGATGAAATGTGTATATTTTAACATAGGATACTGAAAGGGAAGGGGTTAAGCCCAGCCTTGCTAACCTTAAGAAAAATAGCCTGGAATTAAATGACTTGGTTTAGGCCATAAAGATTGTATCTTACAGGTCTGAATACAGGCAGAGAATTGCTTATTAGTATGTACAGGAAGGGTGGAAGTATTGGATTTGTTTTACAGTTTCTAGATGCTGTAATAAACCTTAGCTAAAGTTTCATGTGTATATTGTGACACATCAGTGCCAGATCCTAGCTCAGTTTCTAGTGAGGGGGTAGTGTGGAAACCATGTAGTTAGGTGACCAGATGTGATGTCATTCTGTAGCCAGCACTGAAATTGTATTTGAATACTAGTGGGAGATGTAATAAGTACACTCTGTTTTTGGACCTGACAAGACACACATCTGCATTCTTCTTACCTTGCTTCAGTAAATAACTAGGCAACAGTAATTCTTCAGTCAGTTAGAAAAATATAGTGAGATTAGCTAAATATTTTTTTCTGTATCTGTCTGAGTCTTTCCATCAGTGTTGTTTTTTTATATTTCCTATGATTGAAACTAATGTTTACTGTAAACAGATATTCAGTATTTTCATTTTTTTTATTATTTATTATTAAATATATCTACATCTTTCACTGTGGCGGATCTTTTAGAAAATATTTAACCTTTGAGAGTACTTACATTTATTTAGTGACACTATGGCTCCACATTCCTGAAAGATTTGCTGCTTGGTAAAGCACTACTATTTGTATTAGTTTTAATAAGTGTAATTGGGTACCCTGGTAAGAGCCTTGAAGTATCTGGCTTCAGGTGTTTTGGTAACTGCAGATCTACCTTATAGTCTGGGTGTAGGTGGCAGAGCGAGTAAGCTGTGTCAGCCTTCCCAGCTGGGTGTGTGTGTGTGAAAATCAAATCTCAAAGATAGTGTGTGTGTGACAGCTACTTTGAACAGGGGCACTGAGAGCACTGATTGCATGGAGAGAGTGGTGGAGGACATGGCTTGGAATACACAACTAAGGACTCAGCTCTATAATGGTCAGTATGGAGTCTTATTTGGGGCCTGGAGAGGAAACCCATCCCCAGGAATGGAGTGTGCATTTCATGTGTGCTCTTAAGGGAAATTGTACTTGGTGCAGAGAGCTGCATCTGAAAATATTGTGTGTGTCTATTTTTCTCACCGTGAACATTCCCCACCAGTGTCAGTGGTGAGGATTGAGGCTCCTTGATCACTATGCCAAAGGAAGGAGGTCATATATTGGTGGAAGTTGTGGAATTGAGGCTTCTCGATCACTGGCCCAGAGGAGGGATGTCACATATTGGTGAGCAGTGGTGTGGATATTAATTGAACTTCTGTAGCCTGTAAGCAGTTGTCACTAAAGGTGTGTGTACTCTCAGTAGACAGCAAAATACAGAGTTTTATTTTTCACAATGGTTTTATTTATTATTTTTGTTTAGTTTAGTCAGGGAAAGCAGGCAAAGATGTCAGCAGTGGATTATGGCAAGCTGACAGTGAACCAGTTGGCTAAGGTGTTCAAATCCAAAGGACTGGTGAATGCCAATCTGACTAAAGAAGAAATGATTTCAGCCTAAATCACAACTGCAGCACAGACCAGCAACAAGGAAAACAGCCAGTCTGGTGATGGGGATTGTGAGAGTAAAGAACAGGTTAAAAATGGACTTCAGTGGATTTTTTTCTGAAAATGTAAAATAAATGTTCTGCATTTCAGTGTGTGCAGTGCATGCAGTTAACTAACTTGGCAAAAACATATAGCTTGGCATTCATTGTTAAGAATCAGAAGTAAAATATTTTATCTCTTATAAACTATGCAGCTTGTGAAATTTATTATCTAAAAGCAGGTCAAGATGAACTCTTGTATGCAGCTGTGTCTCGTCAATATGATACGCAAGATAGGCCAAGGATGAAAGGAGTTATTCTTCAGGAGCAGAATATTTAAGATATGGAAAACAGTCAGCAGACCAGCTTGAAAGGAAAGACTTATTATTCTGGAAAATTCACAAAACTGCTGATGCAGACAGAAAAGACACTATAGAGAGTGGGACTTTTTCTTTTGTATGAAAGACTTTGATTATCCTAAGCTGAAGTACCTTTTGATATATTACCTTTCATTGTTAATCTAGATGAAAAACCTTGTGTGCAGTAAAACGAATGTCGTAGCAGCAGAGCTGCCTCAGTGTCTTCATTCAGTAAAGGTACAGACTACCTGAATAGTTCAATACCACTTTAACCTTAACAGTGGCGAGACCAGTCCAGTACAAACAACTGGGGGGGGGGTGATTTGAAGAGGTGTCTCTCACAGTACAACATTCCAGTGCAGACCTTCTTAGAATCAATTTTTCTCTTCCTAAAACTTTATCCATTGACTGGAGGACAAACAGTGCAGTGCAGTACAGGGCAGTACAAAAATTCTCTTTCAGACAATTGGTGATATATGAGGTCCAAATTCACGACTGCCGACAATTTGTCTCACCAGCATCTAGTGAAAGACAGCAGAGAATTCTCCCACAACTGATCTCTGTGTCAAAACTGGCCACCTTGTCCTGAACATTTGTGGTAAATATTTTCTTCTGTTTTTCTTTTAACAATGAATGCAGTTCATGAAAATGCCAAGAAGTGCACTCAGTATTTTACTTTTGATGTGTCTAAACTACATATACATGTGGAGAATTATTTAAATACATAGTATAATCAGCATGTTAGCACCAGTAAGTCTTTACTATGTAAGACAGAAATGCCACAGAATGTGCAGAAATGTGCTATTTGCAATTATTTAAATATTGCTTTTTGCATGCCTTGTCATAAACGTATTGTACAAAACCTGGAACACAACCAGGATAAAGTAATGCCTGAAGCACAGACAGTGGTTCTTGTTTCTATATATCCTGTTGCAAAAGATTTATTAGAGGGTGATGCAGAAGTCAAAGTTTGTACTTTACAGTCTGATTTGCAGGAGTTTAAAGATTGGATTGCTAAAGTTAGCAACCAGCAAGATCTTGACCTCATGGGTCATTTTCAGACTTACTGTGATAAATGGAATGCATCTGGTAAAATGCATGCTGACCGCTGAATGTACAAAAGAAGTTTCTCCATTTTTGAAAGTCTCACAGACTGAAATTAAGACCTTTACACAAACTGTTATTGAACAAGGCAGTAAAGCTACTGATGTGATAAAAGAGTTAATGAATAAAATTGTCCGTTTGCAAGAAAAATATGACAAGCAACTGGCTGACACACAGCATGACATAATTGTTGCAAGGGAGGAGACTAACACATAACGAGCTCAATTAGAGACACAGGAATCTGAGGCTGCTAGAGCAGCAGACTTAGCTAATCAAGATATTTTAAGATTATAAGCCCTGTTAGGAAAATATCAATCTAAAGCACTAGAAACTGCTCTTACCAGTCCTATCATAGCCTCAGCAGGTTTTCTGCTGAAGTTTATCATCAGTCTAGGATGTTAGAAACTCTCCCTAAGTGGGATGAACAGAAGGGTATTTTTAATAACATGATTACATTTGAAGCTTGGGTTCTTAAAACTGTAGGCACTGTATGAATAATACACTAGAGCGCTGCTTCTGGAATTTTATTCCACAGCGTTTCATGCCTTACATTCAGCAAAAGCAGTATCCAACACAAACTAAACACCTAAGAATTACAGCAGTATTGTTAGCATACACTAGGGGGCAATCTCTCACACCAACACTTTTAGATCAGTTTCAAATGACAGTCTGTGATTCTTTGAAAGAACAAGCTGAACATTACCAGCTGGTATATATGCTAGTTAATGGCAGTGATGAAAAAGATATGAAAGATGTCAATTTTCAAAACTGTTATGCGCTCCTTTTTGGACAATTTGGAAGGTGTCTCAGGGGATATCAAACTTATTTATGAGAAATCTTCAAATACACTCACAGAGTTAGTAGATAAATTGCTACTTGATTGTTTGTGGTATATGTGACAGAGGGTAATAGGAGATTACAGCAACAACCCCTATATACACGTATTATGTGTAAAGATAATGTTATTTATAAACAAAAGATTTACACTCGCCATTCTGCACCCATTGCTAGTGAAGTTAGGGGAAGGGGGTGTGGGAGATGGATTAATCCGGGACAGCAAGTCCCACAGCAGGTAGCAGGACAATCATGTCAAGGGCAAGTTATACAGGGGCAACAATGAGCAGCATCAGCTCCCCCAACCACTCAGCTGGCCTCTCAAGTTACTCAGTCTATAGGCGGTCCTCCAAAGAGACAGCCTATTTGTTATTCCTGTAAACAGGTAGGTCATACTAAAAATGATTGTAAATATTATCGCAGATGACGCCAGGAACAAGATGCAAAGGGTAAGTTTCTTACCGTAAAAATGTGATAAGCCACGTGTACCACAACAGCAACAGGTAATGCAGCCAGAAGTACAAACACAGAAGTACACTTCACAACAATATGTGACAGAGGGTAATAGGAGACTACAGCAACAACCCCTATATATCACAAACACTCAACAGTCAGTATTCCCAATACTCAAAGGGATGGTGTTACATCTAGTGTCAATGTACAAAGTAATATTGTTAGCACACAGGATACAACTGTTTTTCTGACTTTGTTTCTGAGGGTCCAGTAAATCCTAATTATCAGCAGCAAATAGTCTTGCATCATGAACTTAATTGATCTTCTTATGTTGATTGTGAAGAGGTTGAGGAAACACTGCAGTTATGTCCCTTGCAGTCCAATACCACCGATGATTCTGGGTGGGAAGTAGATCTACTATAGGGGTGTGACCCCCCCCCCACCCAAGTCTCTTTCTTGAGTAACTTCAAGAAAGTGAAAGATGGATGACCATTTATCAACATTTGGGTAGAGGGGAACCTATGGGAAGATGTTCTTCTAGATACAGGAGCAGCTGTCTCAGTGACAGGTGGGCATTTGCCTCCTGACTTGTCTAAATGTACATGTATTTCAGGTTTTAATGTCTCTGGATGTCTAGCCATAGGTAGTAAACCTGTACAAGTACAATTCTCCCGTTAAGGGTAACCAGTGAAAGGGGTATTTTTGATTCATAACTCTTGCACTTCCACAATCTTGGAAATGGATATATTATCCAAAATGGTAACTGTCATAGACGTTCCTAATGGCACTATATGGCAAGGACAAGGTCCCATGTTGTGTATGACTGAGGCAATGCATGAATCAAACAGTTCTGAAAAGGGCCATACTGTCAGCCCTACTAAAAATAAAGTATGGTTAAAGGTAAAACAACAGTTCCCTACGTTGTGGTCTCAAGGGCCCACAGACTGTGGGAAGCTACAGGAAGCAGTTTCTGTAAGTAGTGACAAAGATTTTATTCCACCATTTCAAAAACAGTATCTGATCCCAAAGGAAGCAGAGACAGACATGCAAAATTGCATACAACAATGGCTTGATATGGGAATAATTCAAAAGAAAAATAGCCCTACAAATTCACCTATATGGCCAGTTAAAAAGAAAGATGGCACTTACCGACTGGCTATTGATTTATGAAAAGTGAACCAATTCATGACTCCCCAGGCTCATCTGATTTCAGGTGTCCCAGAACTAGCAGCAAGAATAAAACCACAAAGTCAGTGGTTTACAGTCATAGACTTAGCTAATGGTTTCTTTGCAGTACCACTGCAGAAAAAGGTTGGCAAAGGTTTGCTTTCACATTTCAAAATGAACAGTATGCCATGATGCAGTTACCACAGGGGTTTTAAAGCAGTCCGGTTATATTTTACCAAATAGTTGGACAAATACTACAAGGTCTAGAATCTGATGATTCTGTTCTGCATTACACTGATAGCATACTAATACAGTCTGAAACAAAAGAACAGCATTTAGCTAAAGTGACACAGGTCCTTCAAACACTGCAGGAGGCAAGGTTTAAGGTTAAAAGTGAAAAGGTACAATTCATGTCATCTGAAGTAAAATTTCTAGGTACTATTTTACGTCCTTCCGGGCGTACTCCTTGTTCGGAAAGGGTGCAGGAAATTTTGCAAATGGATAAACTGGTTCCCATTCTGGATTTGCCTAAATTTCTAGGTATCGGAAATTATAATCGGAAATTCATAGACAATTATGCCAGGACAGCAGTTCCTCTTTATGACATGCTTTCTAGCCAGAAAGAATTGCCCTTTCTTGAGTGGAGACCAAAGGAGAATATGGCTTTTTGTGATTTAAAGGTGGCATTGGCCAAAGCTACACAATTAGTAGCTCCAAGTTTAACATGTCCTTTTGTGTTAAAGGCAGCAGCTGGACCTAACACACTCTCTGTTGTGCTTTTACAGGAGTGACCTCAGGGCTCTGATGCTAGAATGGAAAAGACTTTATGCCCCATTACATTTTCCAGTAGGAAAATGACACGTTGAGAGGGGATAGCACTTGTGCATTCAGCAACTTTTGGCCATTTACTGAGGTTTAAAACAAACTGAATACCTAACAGCATTTTCCAAAGACAATATAGTACAGATACTGCATTATGCCATACAGACTTTGGTAAATGAGACTCAGCTAAATAAATTGATTGATGGCGTCAGTCAAGCAGTGTTTGTAAAATGGTTGGCATTATTTAGTGTCAAGCAAGTTACAATAAAGGCAAGAGATAAGTATTACTTATCTAACTTCATGGGATATGAAGGAAAACGACACAAATGCATTAGGCACATTTCAAATCCAGAAAAGCCCATTCTGTCTCCTGATTTTCAGGAAGACAGGCCATCCGTCTTTGTTGATGGTGCTCGATTTTGGGACAATGGACAATATTGGACTGGATTTGCAGTAGTACCAGAAAACCCTTCTATGGGACAGCCGACTCTGATTCAGTTAACAGAACACATGTCTGCTCAGCAAGTTGAACTGGAAGCAGCTCTTTATGTGTTACAGCATTTTCCACCTGTCAATATTTTTTCAGACAGTGCATATGTAGTTAATTCTCTGTGACTGCATATGTCTACATGGGCAAGGAGAGGGTTTGTTGATAATATGGGCAAACCACTCAAGCATGCTTCTGTGCTACAGACCATTTGGAATTTGGTTCATAGTCGGTCCTTTG
Source organism: Protopterus annectens (assembly GCF_019279795.1). NCBI lineage: Eukaryota > Metazoa > Chordata > Ceratodontiformes > Protopteridae > Protopterus > Protopterus annectens. Next base: position 289,644,787 of record NC_056741.1, on the reverse strand, counting down.
TGGGTTGCTACAGTATATTAAAAGTAAAAGCTCATCACAAAGCTACAAATGAATTTTTTCACTTAAATAACTATGCTGATCAGATGGCAAAAAAGGCAGCAAACAAAGGAATGCAACTGTATCCTACAGAGCACCTTCCTAGTGTACCAGATAAAACCACTTCAGTACATGCCATACAGACATTTTCAGCTCAAAATTTGCAGCATAATTTCCTGGACATCCAAACTAAGTTTGGACTGCATAAAGAGTTAGGAAAATGTACTCTTGTCAGAGAAAGTCCAGGGCAATATTATGCAGAATGTTTTGAAGACAGTTCTAGTCTTCCTTATATACCATACCAACAGGCATGACAGTTAGTGAAATTTAATCATCAGGGACATTTGGGTACACAAAAGTCATGGCCTATTATAAAGAACAAGTACTGGCATCCACAGTTAAAGAAAATCTGTGATTTAGTGCATACTGAATGCTTAATATGTTTGCAGGTTAATGCTCAATTCAAAAAGTCACAGTTACTAAGGGTAACTTCAGTAGATGGACCTTGGTATGCCATCCAAATTGACTTTGCAGGTGCATTACCCCCAGCTAAAGGTGGGTCCAAGTATCTTCTAGTGGTAGTTGATGTTTTTTCAAAATGGGTAGAAGCAATTCCAACAAAACCAATGACGGCTAAGGCTACAGCAGAAACCTTATAGAAAAAACATTTTTTGTCATTGGGGATGGCCATGAGTTATCGAATCTGATAATGGGCCACAATTTGTCAGTAAACTGATGAAAGCTTTGTGTGATTTTTTTCATATCCAGGAACAATTTCATGTTCCTTATCATCCCCAGTCTAAGGGATTGTTGAAAGAATGAACAGGACTCTTAAGGAATGCCTTAAGAAAGCCTGCTTGGAAAAAGGCAGAAATCTGGTGAAACACTTGCCTGGAGTCTTGTTGGGTGTCAGAGCAACTTCACACAGTAAAACAGGGATCTCACCTTTTGAAGTCATGACAGGTAGAAAAATGCCTGTACAGTTGCCATTTGATCCTACTGTTAGTACAAACAGACCATTATTAGAAATTGCACAGCATCAACAGTGGTTAAAGGATATTTCTGCATTGTGTAAAGCTTATCAGCAATGCTAGGATTCAAATTATGGTCAAAGGATCCTGTTATGCCAGAAGAAAGCCTTCTGTCTGGGACACAGGTATTGGTCAGGATGTTCCAGATGGACGGTCCATGGGACAGTAATTGGCAAGGACCTTTTGAAATAATTGCTCAGTTAGGACCTCTAGTGTACAAAGTTAAAGGAAAGAAAAAAAACAAAATAATTCTTGTTCATAAAGATCAGTTAAAAGTCATTAAGTGACTTCATGTTTTGTGTTTTCTTTTGTAGACTCACGGCAAATGCCAAGTCTGAAACAGTTGAAAAAGCATCTATCAAAACAACTTTGCAGATTAATACCACTTACGTGGAAAGGTTATATTATTGTAAAAGTATTCTGTATTATGAGGCATTAAGCATCATTGCGAAAGATAAACTACTTAGTTTGGCTGAAAAGACCAAAAAAGACACTTCTCACAATTGGTGGGATATCTTTACTGGTTGGTCAAAATCAGAAAAAAAAAAACTGTTGGTTGATACATCCTGTATTAGTAGTGTTAGGCATTATAGTCATACTAACTATTTGGAATTGCTACTTAAGTTGTCATTTGCGAAGCACTTATAGAATTCAACAAATCGTGATGGTTAACCTAGATAAACTGGAAAAGGTTTCAATGTGTACAACTGAAGTTGAAAATGAACAGTCATTCCCAACTTTTTAAATGGAAAGAGGGAATTGTGAGAGTAAAGAACAGGTTAAAAATGGACTTCAGTGGATTTTTTCTGAAACTGTAAAATAAATGTTCTGCATTTCAGTGTGTACAGTGCACGCAGTTAACTAACTTGGCAAAAACATATAGCCTGGCATTCATTGTTAATAAGAATCCAAAATAAAATATTTTCTCTTATAAACTATGCTGCTTGTGAAATTTATCATCTACAAGCATGTCAAGATGAACTCTTGTATGCAGCTGTGTCTCATCAATATGATATGTAAGACAGGCCAAGGGCAAAGGAGTTATTCTTCATGAACAGAATGTTTAAGATATGGAAAACAAACTGTCAGAAGACCAACTTGAGAGGAAAGACTTATTATTCTGGCAAATTCCCAAAACTGCTGATGCAGCCAGAAAAGACACTATAAATATTGGGACCTTTTCTTTTGTATGAGAGACTTTGATTATTCTAAGCTGAAGTACGTTTTGATGTATTACCTATTGTTGTTAATCTAGATGAAAAACCTCATGTGCAGTAAAACAAATGTCGTAACAGCATAACTGTTTCAGTGTCTTCATTGAGTAAAGGTACAGACTACCTGAATAGTGTAGTACCAGTTTAAAACAACACCAAGACAAAATTGCAGGTGGATTGAAAATAATAGTTTACAATGTCCACAACTTGGACTGGCTCCAAACACTTCAATAACCATGCAGCAGTGTAAACAAAATGATTTTATTGCAAAACCACAACACAAACCCACGAAGGAAGTCACAATGAATTGAGTTAAGCGCTTTCTCCTGGGACCAATCCCAGGCTTCCTCAGAACCTTTGAAAGGAAGCAAACAATATGCTTAAATACCACCACATAACAAAATGTGACCCCCTGAACACTGAATCCTTAAAACCTTGCAATTCCTTAAAAACAAAATTAATAATATATATATTGAACAAACCGTGCTGTAAATATGTCGTAGACATAATATTAATTTTATCTGAATCCTGTTGTAAAAAATAATAATATATAATTGACTGTAACTGTTGAACATAAAGTATATAATCAACAGTTAAAATATAATCAGACATTTAAAGTACGTAAAAGAGACCTGGAACCACCTCTTGTAATAAATAAAAATATAAAAGTGTAGAAATGTAAAAATAAAAATGTTCTTGTTCGGTACAAAATATTCCAATAATAAATACATTTCTTATAAAATGCATTTCATTAAAGTTAAATGGTTGAATAATTAAAAAGTTAAATAATTGTAAAACCATTACTTGACCAGCCCAGTAATCATACGTCCTTTATATTTAAAGCAGAATTTAAACTAAAATAAAAACAAAACTAAAGAGGCTGTCACAAAAACTACAACCTTGCAGATCTTAATTTAAGCACACTACTGATGCTAATATTGTCGTTTAACCCCGGGGTTCGACCAGTGTTCAACTTCAGTTGCCATAGCAACTCCCTATATTCTAATTTGGTCTCCCAACTCCCTCCCCTGGGGTCAACATCCACTTGCTCCAACACAAAAAACTTCAACATCATATCAGGACATGTCAGGGAATGTTTAAAAAAGGCATTGGTCTCTTTTCTTTTTTTAACATCATATAGATGTTCATAGACTCTCCTGTTTAAATGCCTTTCCGTCTTCCCAATGTAAAAACTAAAACATATGATGCACATTCCTAAGAAAACCACCCTATTTGATTTACAATTAAAATATTGTGAGGATTTAAGATGAAACTTCCTAGAAGGAATAAATAAGGAAGTCTTATTAAACATAAAGGAACATTGGTGACAGGACCCACAACTAAAAGTACCTTTCTTTCTAATATCACTCTGTTGCCTCTCCCTGTTACCTCTCTCCAAGTAATCTTTGAGGTTCAAATCCCTTTTTCTAACAAAACTAGGTTAAAGGGGAATGTGTTCTGATATTTCCTCATTTACTTGTAATACGTGCCAGTATTTTTTAATAACAGACTCAATCTCATTTGATGACTCAGTATAAGTGTGAACAAAAGCTCCTGTCTTGTAGTCCATCTTAGGCTTACCTGTCTCAATAATGTTATCCCCTTTCCCAATAAGTGGATAATATTTATTTTCCCTATTCTCAATTACTTCTTTAACTAATTGATCGATAAGTTCTCCAGGATAACTCCTTTCCAAAAATAAATTTTTGATAAAAAACACTTCTTCCATGAATTCCTCAAAACAACTTGTCATTCTAGAGGTCCTTATTTTCTGCCCCTTTACAATTCCCTTTTTTTGGTACAAGGGATGACCACTATCAAAGTGCAAATACATGTTGGAAAAGGTCTTTTTATGAAAGATTTTAGAATGGAAACAATTGTTTGTCATGTCTTTGTATAAAGTAATGTCTAAATAATCTAACCTGTCATCTCCAACGTTAATGGTGAACCTTAAGAAATCTGTTGTTTGGTTAATGTAAACAAAGAAGATTTCCAATTCTTCCTTTGTTCCCTTCTATAACAAACAAATATCGTCTAAAAATCTAGTGTACTGTACTATATAATTTTTCCAGTTTATTTAAAAAATAAATCATTTTTCCCAATAATATAGTACACAATTGGCATACAGGGGGGCACACTAGGCCCCCATAACTACACCCTTTTTTTGGTGATAATATTCCCCATTAAAATATACAAAGTTGTTTTTGAGGACTATCTCAGTAAATTCTAACACTAAATTAATTGATTTGTTGACCCAACCCGACTCACCGACCAAAATGTTGGAAAACCATTCCATCCCTTCTGCATGAGGAATACTTGGAAAAAGCTCTATAACATCCACCGTAACCATCAATAATTCCTTGTGAAATAACTTTTTATTAATCTTCCTCAAAAATTCCCAAGAATCTTTACAAATATGTTGTATAGAGTTCACAAAATTCTTGATAGTAGCATCTATAAATATTGCTAAAGGTTCGGTCATCCCACCCGCCCCAGCAATAATAGGCCTGAATTTCATATTCTCAATACCCTTATGTGTCTTGGGTATGCCAAAGATAGTATGTATTTTCGGCCGGTCCACCATCAAAAAATTGTACATTTTTTCATTAATTATACCTTGTAGCAAATGATCATATAAATAATATTTTATTTTAGCATAAGCTACATTAATTTCATTATGTGAGACCGACTCATATTGGTCCGTGTCTTGTAATATATTGTGCAAGTGGATCTCGTAGTCATTGGTGTACATCAAAACTACACCCCCCCTTTGTCTGGTTTCATAACCCTGCATTTGTGTTCAGTCAAGGTGTTTAAAACCTCCATATCTTCCTTGGAGAAATTGGTGTCTTCTCTCTTCCTCCCGTTGTCATTGAGAAGCCTAATTTCTTTCTCAACTAACTCCTCAAAAATTTTTAATGAGGGGTGGATGGGAGGGTTGAAAGTACTACTCCTAACAAGATCTGTTCTAGATTGATTTTGACTTTTGAATAATATATTCAAATTTAACTGTCTCAAAAATAACTTAAATTCAATAATAATGTTGGCAATTGTCCCAGAACGTAAAGGAACATATTGAAATCCTTTAGTGAAAAACCTAAAGTACTGGTCAGTAATCAGTATTTCAGTGAAATTAAAAATCGTGAAATTATCTTTTTTGCATACCACTTGTGGTGAAGAATCTGAAACAATTCCATCTAAACCTGTCACATGGTCCTCCCCTACTTCAAGGACCATGTTTAATTCACTCCAGAGTTCCAATTCCTCCCCTGAAAACTGTTCCCCCTCCCTCTCCCCCCTCCCCCTCCCTCCCCCCCTCTGATGGTAAAAATCCTGAGTAGAATTGTTTCTACCTTTTTCCGCTATTCTCTCACTCCTTCTCAGGACCTGCGGTTCATTAACAAATTCGTTCATATGATTCACATCCACAACTTCCTCTCTGTTCCTTTGAAATACATTATCTTGAACGTTGACATGTTGCCTTAAATTAGGTAACGGGTATGCTCTACCCTTCCCATATTCTATCAAATCTCTTTCTAGTTTCCTAATTTTCCTATCAAGAATTTTATTACAATGGTGGTCCACTTCCCTAAACACATTATCATATCTACTCTTTTCTTTGCCTACCATTTTGTCACTAGTAAAGGACAAATTTAAATGATTCAAGTCTTTTAAAAGACTTTCTCCTTTGTTTTCATAGTCCCTAATCATGAGGTTCATAACTTCAATACCCACTCTATTGAATACTTCACACAATTGCTGGTGTAATGAACTGCCCAGTTTCACATTATTGGGGTACTTGAAAAAACGCAATCCCTTAGGTACTCTATTCACGTTCACACATTGTTTTAAATAGTCAATTTCAAGCTGGTTAACTCTAAAAGCATACAATTTATCACTAAATACCCTAAAATAATCTTCAAAATTGCTCGTATTATTGGAATTCGTACCTTCAATAAAATTAAATCTCCTAGTGGTCCAGGACTCAAAATCCGTATCAGTATTGTTGTTAACGTTGACAAAATGCCCTTTGTTTCCATTATTCACCCCCAACCCCCCAGAAACATTGTTTGTGTTGTAGTTCCCTCTCCAAGCATTCACATTGTTCCCCATCTGGTTAGACCCCGCCAGTCTGTTTCCGTCTGCCGCTGACTCCAAATTGGGCGCTCTTTCATTACACTTAATGACGTTGTCCAAATACTGTTGTTGGTTACCAGGGAGACCCGTCCCGGTCTCTGAATCAGTACTCTGAATCATTAGTACCACTTTAACCTTAACAGGGATGTGCAACCCTCAGAAACCGAACAGTTCACCTTTTCCTTAGAGGACTTAAAAACCCATCTGGAGTTAAAGAGACAAACCAGAGGCAAAACCTATGGAATTTTAATCAGAAGAGAGACTGTAACATTTGGAGGCTGAAGAAAATGAGAAACAGCATTAACAAGAGATGGACATGCTGCCTCTTCAACAGGAACATGGAGGTAATGGGGAAGGGAATAACAGAATCCCAGAAGCAGCAACGTCAGTAAATTTCTTCCACGATATACAGAAGGTGATAATTGTGATAGTTTTATTCATATATTTGAAAGAGTTTGCAAACAATATGATGTTAACCAAAGACTCTGGGTATGTTCCTGACCCTCTTACTGCATGGTAAAGATGTAGCTGGTGTTTCTAAATGGTCTGATACTGATTGACTAAATTATGACAAGGTTAAATAATGGTTTTTGGAATGTTGTAAGTTAACACCTGAAGCATAAAGAAAAAACATTTGTGAGTATAGACATAGGGCAGATGAAAGTGTATGCGATTATATTGTTGAGCTAAGCATGTATTTTCATAGGTGGGTGAGTGGGTATCAGGTCACTACTTCTGAAAGGCTGGCAGATGTTTTGGTGAGAGAACAAGCTCTTAGCACTTTGCCTGAGGATATGAGAATCTGGTAGACACACTGGGAGTGTAACTCTGCAGATGAGCTGGGGAGAAAAGGGGATCTTTACTTTACAAGCTGGGCACCACTGCACAAGAAGGGGATACACAGTGCTGCACATGGATATAAAGGAACCCATGGTGGCCAGTCTAAACCACCCCTGCAGAGTACACCAGTAAAAGGGGAAGTCACTAGTTCAGGTACACAGCCAGGATCAGGGTTTAGATGTTTTAAATGTAACCAGAGGGGCCATGTAGCATACAAATGTCCAGTGAAGCAAGGTGAGGAACAAAGGGTGAGGGAGCCAGCAAGTGGGAATAACAGCATCACAGTGATAAGTGGTCTGGGGACAACAGGGGTACCAAACTATCACAGGAGTTTGTATCCTATCTCAGTGGATGGAAAACAGGCCACTGCCAAGAGAGACACAGCCTCTGACATAACCATTGTAAAGCCTGTAGTGGTTAACAAAGAGCAGTACTTGCTTGGGCAGTCCACTCCAGTCAAAGTTTTAGGAGGGACCCCATTCCAAACACCTTGGTCAGAATTCACCTTGACTGGGAGGGTAGAAAAGGAAGCAAGCAAGTAGGTGTATTTGAGGACATCCCTGCAGATGTCTTGATAGGGAATGATTTTGATAATGCAGTACCTTGTGTGCATGCAGTTACACACCGACAGGCTTGGAGACAGGCAAGTGGCTCTGTTAGCCAGGGAAAGACCCAGACAGACCCCACATCTAAAGCTGGGGCTGGTGATGTGACTATTTCAGGGAAGCAACTACCCTGTAGCAGTGAGCCTGACGGTGAGCCACAGCAGCTGAAAGGTACTGATGTTCCCTTGGATGGGATAAATGCAAGGGCAGAGGTGAGTGGTAGTACTCAAGTTAGCAATGAGACACCACTGTCAGAAGATACCCGACTTCCTGTGGAAGGGGAGCTGGGAAGACCAGACTCACAAAGGTAGAGTTGTGACAGGCTCAGCTCTTGGACCCTACATTATGAGGCTTGAGGGAGGTAGCTAAGGAGGGACATGATTCTCAAGGATAAGGAGAGCCTATATATTGAAACAAAGAGTTACTGTATAGAGAGTGGACCTCTGAGAGAGGTCTAGAGGGTGAGGTAATACAGCAGTTGGTAGTGCCCATAGCCTACCATATGGCACTTCTAGCCATAGCCCATGGTATTCCTTTTGCAGGTCATATGGGCATAAAGCATACCAAGAGACATATTATGCAGAACTTTTATTGGCCTGGGATTGCAAGGGATGTTACAGGGTACTGCAGAACCTGTAAGGAGTGCCAAAAAAGTGGGCAGGGCAGGAGGCAAGTTGAAAGCTTATTTGAGTAACAAACAGCACAGACCTCCAAGGCAGAAACACACTCAACTACCACAACACAGTACAAACCACTAGACACATAGCTCACCTACACAGTGTGCCCCTCAACCTAAGCTCCTAAGGCAGAACAGCTTGCCCAATACAATTAATCATAGGTGACTCGATAGTGAGGTACACTGATGTCCCACTCATTAGGTTGAATAAGGAGATGGTAACAGTCAGCTGTCTATCAGGTGCCAGAATCTGACACATAACACACACACTCAGGTCACTCCACAACAAGTACAAGTATGACTCTGTCACTGTCCATGTGGGTGTGAACGACCTAAGATGCACCTCCCTGGACTGCATGAAAAGAGCATGGAGGAGCTCTCGGATTATATGGCCCAGGCAGGTATGACCCTAGCCCTGAGCAGCATCCTACCATCTCCCAGAATGATACCACAGTACAAGCAGAAAATGATTGACTTTAACAATTGGCTAAGTTTCTGGTGTCATTCTAAGGGGATCCAGTATCTGTCTGCTTGGGATGACATGATTGACAGTCCTCAATGCTTTGCCAGAGATGGCCTGCATCTGTCACTCCTAGGTTTCTAGATACTGGCTGAGGCTCTTGCCACCCCTATAGTGCCTTTTTTAGGCGATGTTCCAAAGACCAAATTACCACCATAACAGATATAAATAAATGCAATCTGAGGGTCATGCTGCTCAACGCTAGATGTCTAAATCTCAAGATGCACTTGCTTGAAGCACTCCTCAAAATGGAGAACATCAACATTTGTGCTGTAATGGAGACCTGGTTTAAAGCAGCAGAAAGCACCCCTGCACTACCAGGCTATAACTCATTCCACACCTTTCAGCCCCAGAACATGGACCAAAGCTCCAAAGGTGGTGATGTCTCCATAGTCATAAAGGATATGCGCACCTCCAGACTAGTAGCCCAGCATAATGCATCTGCAATACTTCAGGTACAACTAACATTGGGTAAGATGGCGATTCAGGTCGTAGTCTGCTATACATCCCCAACCATGTCCCAAGTCTCTCACTCCATATTGCTAAGCACCCTGGAAACTATTAAGGTCCAACCCAACACTCTCATATTAGGTGACTTCAACTACCCCTCCATCAACTAGGAAAACTACTCATGCACCAATACACTGGCCCAATGCTTCCTGGAATTCATAAATTACAATGCATTGGACCAGCTCATTCTTGCCTCCACTAGAGGAAGCAACATCCTTGACCTGATTATTACTAACATGGGCAACTGTTGCTCTACACCAGTAGTCAATTCCTCCCCGGTTAGATCCGACCACAAACTAATCACCATGGAAATTCACATCTCACCCACACCCCCCGCAAAGGTAACCACCATGAAAAACTTCTCCAAACTGACTTTGGGCTCCTAAAAACTGAAGTGGCTAATTCAGGGCACCTATGTCAATGAAAAATAGATGCACGACTGCCGAATCATACACCATTGCACTGTACGAACACATACATAAATGCATGGAACTAGCCATACCCAACAGAACAAAGACGCTCTCCTCCAAAAACAGGAAGCCAATCTGGTGGTCCTCTTCCATTAATAAACTCTACAATAGAAGGAAGAAATAAATTGTTGCAGAAAAATGTGATGTCCCAAGACTGGAAAAACTCCCTTATTAGCCTCAACAAAAAGTTGAGATCCCTCCTCATAACATCTAAAGCCAGCTATGAAGGCAGAATTGTGGCAGACACTAAAAACAGCCACAATGTCTTCTAAAGTTATATCAAGAATCTCCATGGCAATACCCAGGTTTGCTCTGAGTTACAATAGTACCTCCTATACTGAGCCAACAGATATTGCCAACATACTAGCTGACAGATTCAGCACCAACTTTACCTCTCTTTCCCCCCTAAAGGACCAATCACAATATCAGAGGAATGACAGGCACCCAGCATTAGTGCAGCACAGGTTAAAGCTGCATTGTCCAAGGCCAAGAATACAGCTTCCATGGGACCCAACAACATCTCTGGATGTGTTCTACATGAACTACAAAGTGAAGTGGAACCACATCTGTGTGCCCTGTTCAATCACAGCATCACCTCAGGCTTTGTCCCTTCCGAATGGCACACTGATACAGACATCCCTCTCCATAAAGAGGGAGTGACTACAGACCCTGGGAATTATCACCCCATTAGCCTGATGAGTCTGATATGTAAGGCTATGGAGCACATCATCATGGACCTAATTAACAAGGATATAAGGAATCTCCAAACTCTAGATCTCACTCAATTTGGTTTTGTGAAAGGCAGATCATGCCTGCTCAACCTGGTTGACTTCTTTGAGTCACTCACCAGAGCTGTGAATGAGGGCAAGGCAGTTCATATAGCCAACCTCGATCTGGCCAAGGCCTTTGATACCATTCCCCACTTAGTAATTATTGATAAACTCACCAAATTAGGCATCAGAGTATCTGAGACATACCTCCCTGGACTACATGAAAAGAGACATGGAGGAGCTTTCTGATCTTGTAGCCCGGGCAGGTATGACCCTAGCCCTGAGTAGCATCCTGCCATCATGCAGAATGATACCACAGTACAAGGACAAAATGATTGACTTCAACAATTGGCTAAGCTTCTGGTGTCATTCTAAGGGGATCCAGTATCTGTCTGCCTGGGATGACATGATCGATAAACCACGATGCTTTGACAGAGATGGCCTGCACCTGTCTCCCTTGGGATTCCAGATACTGGCTAAGGCTCTTGCCACCCCTATAGTGCATTTTTTTAGGCAAGATTCAAATGACAAATTCACCACTGTAACAGGTACAAGCAAGCAAAATCTGAGGGTAATGCTACTTAATGCTAGAAGTCTAAACCTCAAAATGCACTCACTCGAGGCACTCCTTAAAATGGAGAACATCGACATCTGTGCAGTGAACTGGTTCAAGGCTCCAGAGAGCACCCCTGCATTACCAGACTATAATTCATACCAGACCTTTCAGCCACCTAACCTGGACTGAAGCACTAAAGGTGGAGGCGTGTCCTTATTCATTAAGGATATCCACACCTCCAGGCTAGTTGCTCAGCATAATGCATCTGAGATTATCCAAGTGCAACTAATGCTGGGCAAGACCGCAATGCAAATTGTAGCTTGCTACAGATCCCCCACCATGCTCCAGGATTCCCACTCCTCATTTCTTGATACACTGGAAAATATTAGGGTACAACCTAACACCCTAATAATGGGTGATTTCAACTACCCCACCATCAACTGGAAAAACTACTCATGTACCAACTCTTGTGCTCAACGTTTTCTGGAATTCATAAATTCCAATGCCTTGGATCAACTTATCCACACCCCCACCAGGGGCAGCAATATCCTAGACCTGGTCATTACCAACATGGGCAACTGGTGTTCTACACCAGAGGTCAATTCCTCGTTGGTCAGATCCGACCACAAGCAAATCACCCTAGACATCCACATCCCATCCCCACCCCCATTAGGGAAACCACCGTAAAAAATTTCTCCAAAGCCAACGTCACGCTTCTTAAGACAGAAGTGGCAAACTTCACAACACCCATGCTGACGGACAATAGAGACACAACTGCTGAATCCTATACAACTGCACTTTATAAGCACTTACACGAGTGCATGGATCGTGCAATCCCTAACAGAACCAAGATGCTATCCTCCAAAAAAAGGAAGCCAAATCTGATGGTCCCCTGCTATAAACAAACTCTACAACAGAAGAAAGAAACTGTTGCAAAAAAGAATAAAATCCCATGATCAGCCTCAGTAAGAAGCTGAGATCCCTCATAAAATCCTCCAAAGCTAGTTATGAAAACAAAATCACCACTGATTCTAAAGACAACCACAAAACATTCTATAGCTTTGTCAAGAATCTCAATGACAACACTCAGATCTGCTCTGAGTTACAGCACAATGGCACTAAATATACAGAACCAACTGATATTGCCAACATCCTGGCAGATAGGTTCAGTGCTAACTTTACCCCTCTCTCATCCCTAAAGGGCCCATCTCTATACCGAAAGAATACAATGTACCTGTAATCACGGCTGCACAGGTAAAAAACACACTCTCCAAAGCCAAGAACACAGCATACATGGGACCTGACAACATCCCAGGCTGCGTTCTACATGAACTACTGAACGAACTGGCACTCCACCTAAATACCATGTTCAGTCATATCCTCACCTCAGGCTTTGTGCCCACTGAATGGCGCACAGCAACGGTTATCCCATTCCAAAAAGGGGGAGCCACAATGGACCCTGGGAACTACCACCCCATTAGCCTGATGAGCCTGGTCTGCAAGGCTATGAAGCATATCATCATGGAACTTATAAACAATGACGTTGGTAATCTCCAAACTCTGGACCCTACCCAGTTCGGGTTTGTAAAAGGCAGATCATGTCTCCTAAACCTGATAGACTTCTTTGAAGCAGTCAACAAAGCCATAGATGAGGGTAAGGTGGTTCACACAGCATATGTAGATCTTGCCAAGGCTTTCAACACCATCCCCCACTTTGGAATTATAGACAAACTCACTAAACTAGGTATAAGTCCCTATGTCACAAGATAGGTTGCCAACTGGGTCACTGACAGAACCCACACTGTGAAAGTAGCAGATTCTAAATCCAACTTCAGACCAGTGACACGTGGAGTACCACAGGGTTCAGTCCTAGGTCCTCTACTGTTTGGTATCTACTTCTCTGAAGTACAGGCTAACACAGAAGGTCTTTGGCTAACAAAGTTCACAGATGACTGCAAACTAGGAGCCATAATCAAAACTCCTAAAGATGTGGACATCCTACAAAAGGGCCTCACTGAGACATATGCCTGGTGTCGAAGCCATGGCCTCAAGCTCAATGCCAAAAAGTGCATTGTCATCCCTTTTGGTAAAAACTCTGTACCCATGAACTACCACATAGGTGGTAGTCTACCTAACACCGAAAGTGTAATAAAAGACCTTGGGACACAGTTGGACAGTAGTCTCTCCTTTGATAATCACATCGCCACAGTAGTCAGGAATTCCTTCTACATGGCACACCTAATCACAAAAGGTTTCTCATCCAGGAAAAAAGAGGTCATTGTTCCCCTCTACTCATCACTCATTAGACCCATTATAGAGTACAATGCCCCATTTCTTATGTACCTCACAAGACATCTACAACAACTGGAAAGGCCACAGAAATACCTCACAAAGAGGATTGCTGGCCTCAAACAGATGCCATACGCAGACCGTCTCAAAAAACTCCAGCTTAACTCTGTCGTATATCGCCTACTCAGAGGCGATCTCTGCCTAACATACAAAGCTATGTCAAACCCAGAGCTGTTGGACATGCTCCACGTAAAGAAATCCCAATCCCTCTGAGCTACACGCTTTAGGGACCTAAACCTTGTCACCACAATAAACAGAACATGCTGGAGGGATAGATTCCTGTCCCAGAGACTTACCATACTCTGGAACAAACTACCTATCTATATCAAACAAAGCTCCTCATTAGCACTCTTCAAAAAAAATCTTGATGATTGGATGGGAGCTAGGAAATTTACCCTGGGGATCACTTCTGTGGCTCTGCTTGACAGGGGCACAGGAAAATAATTTTCTTGTGTGGCAAAAGCCAGGGTACCGTTTGGCTAGGCTTATATAGGTCCTAGGACCAATAGCCTAGTACCTACCTATGAACCTATGAATCAACCCCTATATCACTGGGTGGGTTGCAAATTTTCTCACAGATAGAACCCACAGTGTGAAAGTAGTGGACTCCAAGTCAGACTGCCGACCAGTCACGAGTGGAGTCCCTCAGGGAGCGGTCCTGGATCCTCTCCTGTTTGGGATCTACTTCTCAGAAGTCCAGACTAACACAGAGGGACTCTGGCTGACCAAGTTCACAGATGACTACAAGCTGGGAGCCATTATTAACTCCCCAATTGATGTACACATCCTACAGAAAGGCCTCACTGAGACCAATGACTGGTGTCAAAACCATGGCCTTAAGCTTAATGCCAAAAAAATGCATCGTCATCCCCTTTGGGAAAAACTCAGTTTCCACTAATTACCACATTGATGGGCACCCACTGAACACTGAAGACATTATAAGAGATCTGGGTACACAGGTTGACAGCAACCTCTCTTTCGATCACCACATTGCCACTGTGGTCAGAAAGTCCTTCTATGTGGCATATCTCATTACCAAAGGTTCTGCATCCAGGAAAAATGAGGTCATCATCTCTCTCTACTCTTTCCTCATTAGGCTAATCATCGAGTATAATGCCCATTTGGTGTATACCTCACTAGACACATGCAACAGCTGGAAACGCCACAAAAGTACCTCATGAAGAGGATCCTAGGCCCTAAACACATGTCCTACACAGACAGACTCAAAAAACTCCATCTATTCTCTGTCTCATCTACTAAGAGGCGATCTCTGCTTGTGTCTATATCATAACATCGACAGCTTAGGTTGTCGAATCCAAAATCATCAACACCTAAGCATTGAAAGCTAAAAACAGTGAACGGCCAAATCATCAAATTCTTTCCAAAACAAACAAACACACCCAAACATAGTGGGGGGCTACACCCCCCCATCCCCTAACTAAATGTACCAACTCTGAGACTGCTCTACATTGGGAAAAGGGCAAATTCCTGAGAATGGCCACATGAATTCTTTCCCGAGGAAAGAATTAGATGATGTGGCCATTCGCTATTTTAAGCATTTGACACTTACATGTCGATGAATATGCATTCGACAACCTAAGCTGTTGACAAATCAATAGGGAACCCTCTGCTTGACTTACAAAGCCATGTCAGACCCAGCTCTGTTAGAAATGCTATATCTAATGAAATCTCAATCCCTCCACACCACACGCTCCAGAGACCTTAACCTCATTACCACAATCAACAGAACATGCTGGAGGGACAGGTTCATAACCCAGAGACTGCCCATGCTCTGGAATAGACCTCCCATACATGTCAAGCAGAGCATGTCACTGTCCCTCTTCAAGAGAAATCTTGATGAGTGGATGGGAAATTGAAAGTTCACCCTGGGGATCACTCCAGTGGCTCTAGTTGATAGAGGTACTGGGAACTAACATCAGGCAGCATGATGCCAGGGTACTTCTATGGGCTAGGCTTGTAAAGACTCCAGGGCCATTAGCCTAATACACACCTATGAACCTATTATGCCTTTGCCTGTGAATGAGGAGCCATTTCAGAGGGTAGCAATGGATATTGTGGAGTCTCTGAGTACCTCAGGTTCCACAGGGAAGAAATATATCCTAGTGGCAGTAGATTATGATACTAGATACCCTGAGGTGGTGGCTCTGTCCTCCATCAAGCAGAGAAGATGGCAAATGCTTTGTTAGATATTTTTAGCAAGTTCGTTTTTCCGAGAGAAAAACTGAGTGACAGAGGTGCCAGTTTCATGCCAGACTTGCTGATCTTGTGGAGAGGTTAAACTCTGCACTGAAGACCATGCTAAGGGGATTTGCAAACCAGTTTAAGAGAGTGGGAAAAATATCTGCCCCATCTATTGTTTGCATGCAGGGAGGTACTAAAGGAATCCACACATTTTTCACCCTTTGAGTTGCTGTATGGGCATAGGGTGACGGGGCCCTTTGACTTGATTCATGATGACTGGGAAGGTGAGTGTGAATCCCACAAGGATTCTGTTGTGGCATATGTCCTAAACCTCAGGACAAGGTTTAGGGAGATCATGGGCTTAGCCCATGAGAACCTGGCAGGAGCCCAACAGCAGAAATAGGTCCAGTGTGACAGGAATGCTTGAGCTTGAGATTATTCTGTGGGGCAGCAAGTTATGGTGCTCATTCCTGTCAGGCACAATAAGCTGCAGGCAGCTTGGGAAGAATCATTCAAAGTGGTAAGGAAGGTGAGTGATGTTAACTAAATGGTAAAACTGCTAGGCAGGAGGCAGAGGCACAAACTGTACCATGTTAACATGATAAAGCCTTACCATGATAGGGAGGACCTTGTGCTGAGTATTTGCAGTGGGTGGCAGGAGGAGTCTGAGGGAGATCGGGTGACTAATCTCCTCAGTGAGCTCAAACTGACACCTCAATGGAAGGGGTAGCAATGGCCCAGCAGATATTCCCTATACAGGTTTGAGAAATACAAGCAGTGTTACAGGAGTTTGGGGACATGTGCACTGGGAAACCTAAGTGCACCCAGCTGGTGCAGCACCATGTGGCTACAGGACCCCAAACACCTATCAAACAGGCCTCTTACCTGCCCCTGTTACCAAAAAGCAGGTGATGGCATTCTTGCGGACAGTGGGGTACTATAGAAAGTTTATTCCCAATTATAGTACAATAACAACTACCGTCACTGACCTGACAAGGAAAAACAGGCCAGATAAGGTTGTGTGGACCCCAGCCTGTGAGCAGGCATTTCAAAAGCTTAAAGGAGCTTTGGGAGGACCCCCTTCTGGTAGTTAGTCCAGATTACAGCAAATAACTTGTTGTGCAGGTGGATGCTTTAAACCATGAAGTGGGGGCTCTACTCAGCCAGGATTTCCCAGAAGGGAAGGGGTTAAACTCAGCTTAGCTAACCTTAAAAAGATAACCTGAAATTGAATGACTTGGTTTAGGCCATAAAGATTTTATCTCACAGGTCTGAATGTAGCCAGAGAATGGCTTGCTACTTTCTGCAGGAAGGGTGGAAGTATGGGATTTGTTTTACAGTTACCAGATACTGTAATAAACCTTAGCTAAAGTTCTATGTGTGTATTGTGACATATCAGTGTCAGATTCTGGCTCAGTTTTTAGTGAGGGGGTATTGTGGGAACCACAGAGTTAGATATGATGTCATTCTGTAGCCGGCACTGAAACTGTATTTGAATACTAGTGGGAGATGTGATAAATGCACTCTGTTTTTCTACCTGACAAGACACTCATCCACATTCATCTTGCCTTGTTTTAGTAAGTAACTAGGGAACAGTAATTCTCCAGTCAGTTAGAAAAATATAATGAGATTAACGAAATGTTATTTTTTTTTTCTGTATCTGTCCGACTCTTCCCATCTGTGTTGTTTTTTTATATTTTCTGTAACTGAAACTCTGGTGTTTATTGTAAACAACTATTATTTGCTTATGTTTATTAACCATCATTTATTCTTGTATTCTTGTATTGTAATGTCTATATCATGTGGCTTGTACTGTCATTTCACTGTGGAGCTTTTCTTCCCAAGCCTCCACTAGAAATGGGCACCTAGCCCAGTCGGACTATCCCGGTAAATAAATGTAAAATAAAATATAAATACGTAAATAAATAAATAAACAAACAAATAAATAAATAAATATTCAGTATTTCCATGTTTTTTTTATTATTTATTATTAAATATAGCTACACCTTTCACTGTGGCTGGTCTTTTAGAAAATATTTAACCTTTGAGAGTACTTGCATTTATTTAGTGGCACTGTTGCTCAATGTTCCTGAAAGTCTGGTTGCTTGGCTAAACACTACCATTTGTATAAGTTTAATTTTAATAAATTTAATTGGGTACCCTGGTAAGAGCCTTAAAGTTGGTGGCTTCAGGTGTTCTGGTGGCAGCAGATTGACCTTATAATTTGGGTGGAGGTGAAAGTGTGGGTAAGGTGTGCCACCCTTTCCCAGGTGGGTATGGAGTGTGAAAATCAAATCTCAGAGAGAGTGCGTGTGACTGCTACTTTCATCAAGGACACTGAAAGCACTGATTTCATAGATAGGGTGGTGGAAGACTTGTCTTGGAATACCTGACTAAAGACTTAACTCTATGGTAGTAAGTGGGGAATATTATTTGGGGCCTGGAGAGGAAGCCCATCCTCAAGACTGGAGTGTGCATTCCCTATGTGCTCTTAAGGGAAATTGTACTTGGTGCAGAATGTTCCCCACCTGTGTCAGAGGTGAGGATTGAATCTCATTGATCACTGGCCCAGAGGAGGGACGTCACAGAGACATACTGCATTTGCGTCATTACCAAGGTAAGTCTGGAACCTGTATAGAAAAAGCAATATGGTTATATAAATGATTATATATATATATATAAATGATTACTGTGTTATGTCCCTAAAGTGATACATTTTCCATGTGTACATTAATGTCAGTAATAGCTTATGAGTGATGTTTGCATTATACAGTTATGGATGTTGCGCAGTGATGTACATCATGCATTTCAGTTGACCAGTGTATGTAAACCAGTGAGCAGGTAAATGTTAGCATCATTTGCACAAGTATAACAGTAAGCAATACTTTAACATCTGCTTTGACTGCAAGAGTATGAACAGTAAAAGAAATACAGTGAGGATCAACAATTACAGAAGCAGTCATTCGCAGCTGATTATGAACTATGATTAAAAGTATTTATCCTGCAATACATTTGCATTTACATTAAAAGAAGGTTCTGAGTAAGCAAACATTAGTTATCCAGTCTGTGCATCAGACATATATTCAACCTAAAGTCACAAAGAAATCTGCAAAGAACAGAGTACAGTCATCATCACTTGCAGAGTGTGTACAGGGGGAAGGGGTTTGCAAGCCTGGCACCAAAGAAGTGAGTGTGTGCATGTAAAACAAATGTATTTCTTAAGTATGCAATTTGCAAGGGCAGTAGCAAGATATGTATATCAGTCAATAGTACTGATTACATAAGTAGTGTGTGTGTGTGTGTGTGTGTGTGTGTGTGTGTGTGTGAGGTAGTATGGGCAAGTATTTGTTGAACATGTGTGTGTTTGCATGAACACAGCTAGGCACTGTGCTAGCTTTGCATCCTGGCATCTTGGACACGTGTGAGCCGTACATTATGACTATTCAGTTCAGCATTGTCACCCCTATCATGAAAACTACCTCTTCTAGGAGTTGCACTGCTAATATTCAGTTCAGCATTGTTGCCCCTAACCATGAAAACTAATTCTGCCAGGAGTTGCACTACTAGTTCCATGGCCATAGGTAGAATTTGAATGTGAGTGATGTTTGTTGGACAAGCTGTTATCACGACTATGTTCACGACTGTTACCATGTGGCCTACCACATCTGGTTGTGGATACTGTGATCACTGATGGAGCAGTGGAAGCTGTGCTACTACAGGAGTGGGATCTTGCATGGCCACATCGGCTAATACTGGGCAATGTACTGCCTCTACAGCCACATGGCTGATGACCCTCCCACAGCAGCCATTCCATTACAGACATTGCCTGATCCAGTGTGTCATTCTTCCTGTTTAAGGAGCCACCCACATTGTTCAGGCAGCCCTGCATATCAGAATGCACACTGTTTAGTACTTGTTGTACCTCTTCTCATGTCCTGGTGGAACATGCCTGAGCCACAATGATGGCCCTACATATACACTGTGTGACTTCAGAAGGAGGGAGGACAGCAAGCCTCCTCTGAGCACTTCTACCAACCCACCTGTGTGGCACCTCACCCTCATGATGGCTATGGAGGGAATTAACCAGTTCTGCAACTGGAGTAACCACACTACCCTGATCAACTGTGTCACCCTCAACCAGACATATGTCGTGTCTGAGGTCTCTGTATCATGGGCATGCTGTGGCATACTGACTATGTTTGAAATAGTGGCTTGGAGATATTGGAGACACAACCTCATTGTCAGGCTGACCCTCTGCATCCCCAGACTGTGCCTCTTCATTGCTACCATCATCATCAGAGTCTACCTATACTCTGACATCAGGTAGTAGGGGTTCCACTGTGCCACTGGCAGGATCACCAATGATAACAAGTAAGCAAAACACAAAAAAAAGAAATAGAATAAACAATAATAATGCCTATGTTATACGAAACAGATATTAAAAATTAACAGATGCTAATGGAATGAAATCAAATAACTTTCAGTTACATGCCTCTACATTTGTACAGTAATAAGAATACAGAAGGTGTGCTTACCATGTGCAGGTAGTCGTGCAATAACAAACCCAGATGTGCCTCGATATATAAAAGGTAGGTGAAACATGGATAATAAGGATCGCAAAGCAAATGACAGGAGAACCAGACAACAATTGCCTTTACAGCAGCAGAATAAGACACATCTCATACAAATCCTTACTGTTGACTGGACTTCACCACCCATTTCTCCCTCCTTCTCCCTGCTCCTTACTGTCTCTTCTATCCCAGCCATGTCTCTCTCTCTCTCTTTATATATATATATATATATATATATATATATATATGTATATATATATATATATATATATATATATATAAAACGTATAGTTATATATAGATATATATGTTTTATACATGTGTGGTTACATTCATACATACATACATACATACATACAGTGGCAATTATTTAATTATATAGCATACTTGGACATTCTGCAGCAGACACAATTGGGTTGTCTTCCACATCAGCCCCACCATCAAGAATTCTTTGTGAACCTTGTGCTGAGCTATCTGGATCTCTGACAGTGGACAGAAACTCCTCTGTTTCAGTCAGTGGTGGCTTGGTAGGAGGACCACCTCCAGTATCCATGCATTCATGGGCAATTGCAGCTACCTGATGTCTGGCTGCTGTGATCATATCACTGATCCTATGTCTTATTTTGGAATTTGAACATCCATGACCTCAGACTGTATTCACATCTTTGACCACTTGCTCCCAGATATGGTCATGGGAGTACTTGGTTACCTCTGCCTCTCTCTATGTGGAATGGCCCATGGCAAAGAATTGGTTGAATAATCACATCATTCTCAGCATCAGTATATGATAGTTTATGTGGTGGAGATGTCTTGGGTATCATTGCCATACATGAGAGAAAACATAACAGGAAAGAAAAAATACTGAAGTAAAACAAAACTGATTGTTAAACCACTCAAAAATATCTGTGGATGTATCTTCTCATCATACACAAAATACATGAAAAGGAAGGCTTTATATGAGTTCACAAAACTTAATACAGAGCCCCCACTCACAAAAGAAAGAAATGAAGAACTTGATAATAAATTCATAGCAGGACAAACATTTCTGTCATGCTGTGGTACATTGCAGCATTAACAAAAATAATGTACACCTGTCAAGGAAAAATGGTTAACAGTGTTTGGTGTGATATCCACCTCTGTGGAGGCAGCGAGGTAGACATCAGAACCTTAATATAATTGTCTATGCTAATAATGCAAAACCCATGACTTTGATAATAAGTAACACAATAGTCTTTTGAAAAAGTGGTCAGCCTGTAAGACTGAAATTCCCACTAAAATGTCAGCATTATTTAGAAAAAATCTGCAAGGTCAAGAAATAACTGTGGTATACATGCATATGCCAACAGCTACTGAGAGCAATGCAGACAGTAAACCAATACTTATATTGTGAAATACAATGCATAATTAAAGTTAAATACTTTAATTTCTAAATAACAGCAACCTACATATGCAGCAAGTCAGTTGTGAAGGTAGCAACAAGTTTTCAAAGCAAGTAGCAGTATTGGGCTCTCTGAATATAGTCTCTCCACTATGATACAAGTTCCTTACCAACACAATTACCTTTATATAGTGCAGATTCATCCCTCTCAGCACTGTGAGGTGTGAACTCATTAGGATCCATTTATTATTTATTTATTTATTTATTTATTTATTTATTTATTTACATTTGTTGACTGGGAGAGACCGACTGGACGCAGGTCCATTTTCAGTGGAGGCCTGTGGAGAAAAGCTCCATATTAAGTATTAATTACATTATACAGTTAAAAAATAGAATTTAAAATATAGACATTAGTCCAGCTGAGGACATAATGCAAGAATAAAACATAGATGTAAAACAGCTGTAGAATGTAGTACAATTTTAAAACATGGTGAGAGATACCAAACATGGTTACAAATGTAGATGGGATTCATCAGTGAACAATTGATGCAATCTGTTTTTGAGGTAAATAACAGCCATTAGCAGTTGTTGCTACAAGAAGATAGTACTATGTGGTAGGTAGCTGGGAATATGAGTAGCCAAGCTTGTTAAGAGTAAGTTGTTGATAGGGGGCAGAGTGAGGTAGTGGGTGGGTGGAATGGATGGTATTAGAGGGGGTGGTTGCAAGGGCATACCCGGCAAGTTTTTAAGTGTGATTTTAGTAAGGATTTGAAGTGGGTGCAAGAAGTTACATAGGTAATTGAGGGTGGGAGGGAGTTCCAGAGTTTGGCTATAGTGCAGGAGAATAATGCTTCTCCAGCAGAGTTATTAACTCTTGTGACCTGTAGGAGGTTTTTGAGGCTAGATCTTAGTGGTCTCGTGGTTAGGTAGGGTTGGAGTAGATTCTGGAGAGATGAGACTTTTAGTGGTTGGTTTATGAGTTTGTGGGTGAGTGTGAGTTGGTACCATTGAAGGAGGTGGGGGAGCTCTAGCCAGCCTAGTTCTGTCAGTGAGAGACAGTGGTGAGTATGGTAGGAAGCCCCTGTGGTGAAGTTGGCGATTTTGTTGTAGCAGGTTTTGAATTTATTTAGGTCGCATTGTCTTAGGTTAGTAAATATTGGAGAGGAGTTAAGTAGGGTGGAGATAAGATAAAAAATTGCTACAGATATATTAGCTGCTTTGGTAAGTAGTTGCTAATTTCTATATAATGCTCCTAATTTTTTGTGCACTTTTTTAATGGTCATGGAAATGTGAATGTCAAAGTTTAGTTTATTGTCTATTTCTACTCCTAGTAATTTGGTGTGTTCTGTAGGATGGATGGTGGTGTGTTTTGTTGTGATGTTAAAGTGAGAGCTGTCTAGGGTAAGTTTGGTGGATTTAAAGATTAGTAATTTTGTTTTGTTTGGGTTGAGTGTTAGTTGGGCATCAGATAACCAAGTTTCAATAGAGGAAAATGCATCCTGTGTGACGTTTTGCAGTTCGGGTAGGGAGTGGGCTGTGCAGATGATGGTAGAGTCATCTGTGTATTGTATGAGTGTGCCATGTGTTGTGGCTGAGGCTAGATTATTGGTGAAAATAGAGAAGAGTAGGGGTCCCAGGATGGACCCTTGGGGGACCCCTATGGAGACTGGTAGTTGGGGGGATATGTTGTCCTGCCAAACAACTGCTTGTTGGCGGTCAGATAGGTAACTCTGAAACCAGTTGACTGATAGAGAGAAGGATAGGTTATTGAGAAGAGCGATGAGTTGTTTGGGTGGGAACATGTCAAAAGCTTTATAAAGGTCTAGGAAAGTAGCTAAGGAGAGATAACCTGTATTTTTATTTTGTCAAATAGTGTTAGAGAAAGAGAGTAAGGCGGTGGTGGTGCTATGGTTAGGTCGGAAACTGTGTTGTGTGTTGGAGAGGAGATTGTTAGCAAGGAGGTGATCTGAGACTTGAGAATGGATCTATCTCTCTAGTATTTTGGAGAGTGGTGAGATAATAGCTATGGGGTGGTAACTGATTAGCTCTGTGGAGGGGCCACCTTTGTGTAGAGGAATTATGTGTGAGACTTTCCATAGTGTGGGAACATAACTTTCTGACAGAGATCTGTTAATCAAGAGTGATACTGGGTAGGCTAGAGCGTCAGCTGCAAGTTGAAGGTATTCACTTGGGAGATTGTCTGCTGCTAATTTGGTGGGTTTAAGTTTAGTTAACAGTTGTTTTATTTGGAGGTAGGAACAGGAGAGAAAGAGAAGCTAGTGGGGAGATTGTTAGTTGTAGTTGATGGTGTGGGCTTATGGAAGGGTTGTGTTGACAAGCTAGTGATAGTATGGTTTGTGTGAAGTGATTGTTGAAAGAGGTAGCAATATTCATAAATTCCAAAATCTGCACTAAGTGCAGGGAATGTAAACATGGTGTAAGGACCTACATGATTACACGCACATGCCTTATCTCTGCATGGATGATCACTGAGAACTGTTGCCTCCTAGGTGCTTGCAAGTGTGAATGATTATTCTGACTGCAGTAACAAATCAGATTTTTAATCAGTCCTCTTTGGTGTACACTTATCAAGCATTTGTCAGGGAGAAAGGTCTTAAGAGAAAGTTTGTGAATTCATTGACTGACTTAGGATAGCAACATTCCTGCCTCTGAGTGCATTTTGTCTGCATTTCTAACAAAGTACATTACTCATTGAAACATATATCAACTGCAAGGCAAATCACACAACAGTCATGTTAGAGAAGCATAGATAAGGAAGTGATAGTCACAAAATAAAGAGAAGAAATGAGCTGCAGTCCTTATTTCTTATTTTACATTGTGTGAGGAAAGGTTATCTTCCATGTTGCCAGTATCACAGCCATCCTCACATTTAAGTACAAAGTACACAGGACAAAGATCAGTTCTGTTGCACCTGTAATGTCATGATACTATATCACATCTTGAGTATATGTAACCTCATTTTTATCTCCATAGTGTAAGCATTTGTATGTGTGGCACATACTGATAAGAATCTGAATTGTGTCTTGGGAATGCCCTCCTGTCCTAGGATTCAAATCCAGAGATGGTGGTGTTTGTGTAAACATAATGATGTTTAAGAAGCATATGTTCATATTGCAAGACAGTAAAGTTGAATAAATATCAGAACTATATATTTTAACTACTTGTTTCATAATGTTTCTTCTATTTCAATATTTTTTTCTGTTCATCATTTGTGCACAGTTTGGCATTGCACACTCTGGACCAGTATTGGTCCTAGCAGTGAACTAAAGTTCACTTCCCAATGAAAAAAGTGAAACATTTAATTTGGGCTGTCTTCTGTAGTGCAAACAAGACTAGCATCAGTCATCAGAAGTCAGTACTCTGGATAGTACTAAGTAATAAATTCCACTTGTCAGGTAAATATCTATGTAGTTCAATATGTATGTGAAATAAGTGTACAGAAATAAGACAAGTGATGCAGTGTTCAAATCAAGTTTCCAGATTGTTTAATGACTGGATTCAGAATAACTATTGATATGCAATGCTGTATATGGAATGAGCAGGCTAAAGTCTGTGATACATGCTAAAAACTTACCTTCAGTCTATGTGAGTTTATGGTGCATAGGTGTTTTTGTTGTAAACTCACACCTTTTCATTACTAATAATAATATGTGTTATCGATGTTTTATGATATGGAATGTGCACATATGTGTCATATATGCTGCAGAAATTATTGGTATGTCACAATTTGTCATCATGACACTTACAATATATGATGTAAACTTTGATGTCATTAGCAAATGTATGTACTGTGACAAGAACACCCTCCTGTCATTGTCTGTGTGTCCCTTTCTGAGCAATTTCCATTAGATGAAATCCTGGTTATGTGTTACCTACATACTATTTGTGATTTTGTGAGCACATGTGAAAATTATGAGTGTGTAATGCTAATGGTATAACAGCTTTGTTCCTTGCTACATATATCCATTAAATATGTTATTTTTTAAATAAATTTTTTTTATATATTGCCTTTTGCATTAGTGCTCCGTTTGGCAGTGCACAAACACGGATCAATTGCCAAGGAAAAAAAAAATGAAAATTTATTTTGGGATGCCTTCTTTAGTGCAATCTAGCCTGACCATCAGCACTCAGGATAGTTCTCAGTGAAAAAATGCACCTGTCAGATAACTTTCTCTGTGGCACAAGGTATAAATGCAGTGAGGTTAGAGATAGATGGCATGTGATGCAGGGTTCGAATGCAGTTAAGTGATAATTTTAAAGAGGGGAATCTGAATATATCTTTACACACATTTTGTTATATCTTTGACTGAGCTGTTGTTTGTCCCCTTCCTATTATTTGGCATACCTACAGTCCTGATAATATGTGCCAGAAATTAAAATTCTGATGTGACAATGAGATGTGAGAAGGGTGAATATGTAACTGTAATTCACTTCTTGTTCTGATCATATATTTGCCATTTGATTAATATAATTTGCATTTAGCATTTTTCCATGTTTTTAATGCCTTTTGAAATTGCTCTCCACTCAGCAGTGAACAAACACAGCTCGCTTACAAAGGAAATAAAATAAAAAAATTACTTTAGAACACCATCTGTGTGCAAACGAGCCTGGCACCAGTCCACAGATGTCAGCACTTTAAATAGTACTCAGTGAATAAATTCC